>NC_088397.1:95750524-95825524 GCF_034236695.1 Oncorhynchus nerka | reverse complement strand
CCTAGACCATTTAACCCACTGTTCCTAGACCAGTTAACCCACTGTTCCTAGACCAGTTAACCCACTGTTCCTAGACCAGTTAACCCACTGTTCCTAGGCCAGTTAACCCACTGTTCCTAGACCAGTTACAGTTAACCACTGTTCCTAGACCAGTTAACCCCACTGTTCCTAGACCAGTTAAGTTAACCCACTGTTCCTAGACCAGTTAACCCACTGTTCCTAGACCATTTAACCCACTGTTCCTAGACCAGTTAACCCACTGTTCCTAGACCAGTTAACCCACTGTTCCTAGACCATTTAACCCACTGTTCCTAGACCAGTTAACCCACTGTTCCTAGACCAGTTAACCCACTGTTCCTAGACCAGTTAACCCTCTGTTCCTAGACCAGTTAACCCACTGTTCCTAGACCAGTTAACCCCACTGTTCCTAGGCCAGTTAACCCACTGTTCCTAGGCCAGTTAACCCACTGTTCCTAGACCAGTTAACCCACTGTTCCTAGGCCGTCATTGAAAATAAGAATTTGTTCTTAACTGACTTGCCTAGTTTAAAAAAAATGATAAGGGTATCTTCTTATTTTTAGGCCCATAACCATGTGTGTGGGGTGTATACTTATGTTTCGAAGTAAATTTGTTTAACACTACCAAGAAACACGGTGTCACCCAGATAAAGCCCACTGCAATAAATTAATGAGCAATCTTCAAAACTAGGCCACAACAGGAAGTGCAGTCACCCTTGAAGTCAGGGTTTGCATAATTCCATTGTTTTATATTCTAACGAGAGCCTCCCTCCCTCCCTGATTCAGGTGGTGTACTTCTCAGCGACGTACCCCTACTTTATGCTCTTCATCCTCTTCTGCCGCGGCATCACTCTGCCCGGAGCCATCGATGGAATCCTCTTCTACATCACGCCCAACTTCGAGAAGCTCAAGGAATCAGAGGTAGCTAGCCTTTATCAGTGAACAGATTCAGAGGTAGCTAGCCTTTATCAGTGAACAGATTCAGAGGTAGCTAGCCTTTATCAGTGAACAGATTCAGAGGTAGCTAGTCTTTATCAGTGAACAGATTCAGAGGTAGCTAGCCTTTATCAGTGAACAGAATCAGAGGTAGCTAGCCTTTATCAGTGAACAGATTCAGAGGTAGCTAGCCTTTATCAGTGAACAGATTCAGAGGTAGCTAGCATTTATCAGTGAACAGATTCAGAGGTAGCTAGCATTTATCAGTGAACAGATTCAGAGGTAGCTAGCCTTTATCAGTGAACAGATTCAGAGGTAGCTAGCCTTTATCAGTGAACAGATTCAGAGGTAGCTAGTCTTTATCAGTGAACAGATTCAGAGGTAGCTAGTCTTTATCACTGAACAGATTCAGAGGTAGCTAGTCTTTATCATTGAACAGATTCAGAGGTAGCTAGCCTTTATCAGTGAACAGATTCAGAGGTAGCTAGCATTTATCAGTGAGCAGATTCAGAGGTAGCTAGCCTTTATCAGTGAACAGATTCAGAGGTAGCTAGCCTTTATCAGTGAACAGATTCAGAGGTAGCTAGCCTTTATCAGTGAACAGATTCAGAGGTAGCTAGCCTTTATCAGTGAACAGATTCAGAGGTAGCTAGTCTTTATCAGTGAACAGAATCAGAGGTAGATAGTCTTTATCAGTGAGCAGAATCAGAGGTAGATAGTCTTTATCAGTGAGCAGAATCAGAGGTAGATAGTCTTTATCAGTGAACAGATTCAGAGGTAGCTAGTCTTTATCAGTGAACAGATTCAGAGGAAGCTAGCCTTTATCAGTGAACAGATTCAGAGGTAGCTAGTCTTTATCAGTGAGCAGATTCAGAGGTAGCTAGTCTTTATCAGTGAACAGATTCAGAGGTAGCTAGCCTTTATCAGTGAACAGATTCAGAGGTAGCTAGCCTTTATCAGTGAACAGATTCAGAGGTAGCTAGCCTTTATCAGTGAACAGATTCAGAGGTAGCTAGCAGTGAACTTTATCAGTGAACAGATTCAGAGGTAGCTAGCCTTTATCAGTGAACAGATTCAGAGGTAGCTAGCCTTTATCAGTGAACAGATCCAGAGGTAGCTAGCCTTTATCAGTGAACAGATTCAGAGGTAGCTAGCCTTTATCAGTGAGCAGATTCAGAGGTAGCTAGCCTTTATCAGTGAACAGATCCAGAGGTAGCTAGCCTTTATCAGTGAACAGAATCAGAGGTAGCTAGCCTTTATCAGTGAACAGATTCAGAGGTAGCTAGCCTTTATCAGTGAACAGATTCAGAGGTAGCTAGCCTTTATCAGTGAACAGATTCAGAGGTAGCTAGCCTTTATCAGTGAACAGATTCAGAGGTAGCTAGCCTTTATCAGTGAACAGATTCAGAGGTAGCTAGCCTTTATCAGTGAACAGATTCAGAGGGAGAATGGATGCTGATTGCTGCGCGTGATGCTGTGAGTTGCAGTGTGTTCTGACTTGCAGTGTGTTCTGACTTGCAGTGTGTTCTGACTTGCAGTGTGTTTTGACTTGCAGTGCATTTGGACTTGCAGTGCGTTTGAACTTGCAGTGTGTTTTGACTTGCAGTGCATTTGGACTTGCAGTTTGTTCTGACTTGCAGTGCATTTGGACTTGCAGTGCATTTACATTTTACATTTAAGTCATTTAGCAGACGCTCTTATCCAGAGCGACTTACAAATTGGTGCATTCACCTTATGACATCCAGTGGAACAGCCACTTTACAATAGTGCATCTAGGTCTTTTAAGGGGGGGAGAAGGATTACTTTATCCTATCCTAGGTATTCCTTAAAGAGGTGGGGTTTCAGGTGTCTCCGGAAGGTGGTGATTGACTCCGCTGTCCTGGCGTCGTGAGGGAGTTTGTTCCACCATTGGGGGGCCAGCGCAGCGAACAGTTTTGACTGGGCTGAGCGGGAACTGTACTTCCTCAGTGGTAGGGAGGCGAGCAGGGCAGAGGTGGATGAACGCAGTGCCCTTGTTTGGGTGTAGGGCCTGATCAGAGCCTGGAGGTACTGAGGTGCCGTTCCCCTCACAGCCGTTCCCCTCATTTGGACTTGCAGTGCGTTTGGACTTGCAGTGTGTTCTGACTTGCAGTGTGTTTTGACTTGCAGTGCATTTGGACTTGCAGTGCGTTTGGACTTGCAGTGTGTTTTGACTCTGTCTCTCTGTTCTTGTAAGGTGTGGTTGGATGCTGCCACTCAGATCTTCTTCTCCTATGGGCTGGGGCTGGGATCACTGATTGCTCTGGGAAGCTACAACCCATTCAATAACAATGTTTACAGGTAGGTTTATATCTTTAATACCACTCAATCTAGCTCTTTACTGCAGTTTATATTCTGCCTCTGCCAATGATGTGTGGACCTATGTCGATGGATTCTGCTGTGGGTGTGTGTGTGTGTGAGAGAGAGAGAGAGAGCGAGAGAGAGAGAGAGAGAGAGAGAGAGAGAGAGAGAGAGAGAGAGAGAGAGACAGAGAGAGAGAGAGAGAGAGAGAGAGAGAGAGAGAGAGAGAACACACATCTGTCAGCTGCCACTTCATCTCTGTCTCTCTCCATTTTATATCCTGGAAATGAACGAACAAATACCCCATCTCTAAAATGAATGGGCCAATCCATTGACATTGCAGTAAGGCTTGGCTATAGAATGCAAAACCCTCCCTCCCTCCCTCCCTTCCAAAGCAAATGTGCTGTGGTTTGATAAGGCTTCCATATCAGTGTGACAACAGCCATTCCAAACCCATGCCTTTGTCTTTCTCTCCATCTCCCTGCAGAGATTCTGTCATTGTGTGCTGCATCAACTCGTTCACCAGCATGTTCGCTGGCTTAGTCATCTTCTCCATTGTGGGCTTCATGGCCAACGTGACTAAGAGGCCTATAATAGAAGTAGCAGCCTCAGGTAATTACCGTTCACTATTGATATAGATCTTAATGGGACAATACAGCATTGATGCCCGTACATACACGATTTCGCCGCGAGTTCGCCACATTTTTGCCATCCTAAACTAATTTTTATGACTAAAGTGAAAATCGATTAACTTTTTTTTTTAAAGATGGTCATACCAAGGATCATTTAGCTATTTGAGTTGAAGTTTTAGGACCCCTTAAGGTATCCAAATATATATACATATATATATATATTTTTTGACGAAACTTTGAATTTTGGTCTAACTGCTATTAGCCAATAGAAACGCAGTGAGTAACAGATTCACTACGTGGATAAACAGATGGTCCTAAAACAAATCACAAGGAACTTAGTTCTGTAGTTTCCTGTTCTGTATCTGAGAGGTATGACACAGATCAGGAAACTACAGTACCTGTCAAAAGTTTATATATTTTTTAAAACTATTTTCTACATTGTAGAATAATAGTGAAGACATCAAAACTATGAAATAACACACATGGAATCATGTAGTAACCAAAAAAAAGTGTTAAACAAATCAAAATATATTTTTTTGATTCTTCAAAGTAGCCCCCGTTTGCCTTGATTACAGCTTTGCACACTCTTGTCATTCTCTCAACCAGCTTCATGAGGAAATGCTTTTCCAACAGTCTTGAAGGAGTTCCCACATATGCTAAGCACTTGTTGACTGCTTTTCCATCTCAACTGGGTTGAGGTCGGGTGATTGTGGAGGCCAGGTCATCTAATGCAGCACTCCATCACCCTCCTCGATCAAATAGCCTTTATACAGCCTGGAGGTGTGTTTGGTCACTGTCCTGAAAAATAAGTGTTAGTCCCACTAAGCGCAAACAAGATGGGATGGCATATCGCTGCAGAATGCTGTGGTAGCCATGCTGGTAAAGTGTGCCTTGAATTCAAAATAAATCACCAACAGTGTCACCAGCAAAGCACCGTCACACCTCCTCCTCCTCCTCCATGCTTCGCGGTGGGAACCACACATGCGGAGATCATCCATTCACCTACTCTGCGTCTCACAAATACACGGTGGTTGGAACCAAAAATCTCAAATTTGGACTCATCAGACCAAAGGACAGATTTCCACCGGTCTAATGTTCATTGCTTGTGTTTCTTGGCCCAAGCAAGTCTCTTCTTCTTATTGGTGTCCTTTAGTAGTGGTTCCTTTGTAGCAATTCGACCATGAAGGCCTGATTCACACAGCCTCCTCTGAACAGTTGATGTTGAGATGTGTCTGTTACTTGAACTCTGTGAAGCATTTATTTGGGGTGCAATCTGAGTTGACGTTAACTATAATGAACTTTTAACCTTTTATAACTAGGGGGCAGTATTTTCATTTTTGGATAAAAAAACGTTCCCGTTTTAAATGGGATATTTTGTCACGACAAGATGCTCGACTATGCATATAATTGACAGCTTTGGATAGAAAACACTCTGACGTTTCCAAAACTGCAAAGATATTGTCTGTGAGTGCAACAGAACTGATGTTGCAGGCTAAACCCAGATAAAAATCCAATCAGGAAGTGCCGCATTTTTTGAAACCTCCTCATGCCAATGACTCCTTATATGGCTGTGAATGAGCTACGAATGAGCTTACGTTTTCTACGTATTCCCCAAGGTGTCTACAGCATTGTGACGTCTTTTTACGCATTTATGTTGAAGAATAGCCGTAAGGGACCACATTTAGCAAGTGGTCACATGATGGCTCCGGCAGAAAATCTTGCGTAAAGTACACAAGTAGCCATTTTTCCAATCGCTTCTTATGAGAAACCAATTGTCCCGACGGATATTTTATCGAATATATATGTCAAAAACACCTTGAGGATTGATTCTAAACAACGTTTGCCATGTTTCTGTCGATATTATGGAGCTAATTTGGAAAAAAGTTTGGCGTTGTAGTGACTGCATTTTCCGGTCGATTTCTCAGCCAAACGTGAAGAACAAACGGAGCTATTTCGCCTACAAAAATAATATTTTTGGAAAAAAGGAACATTTGCTATCTAACTGGGAGTCTCCTGAGTGAAAACATCCGAAGTTCTTCAAAGGTAAATGATTTAATTTGATTGCTTTTCTTATTTTCGTGAAAATGTTGCCTGCTGGTAGCAGAGCCTAGCATAGCATTATGCCATGATAAACTTACACAAATGCTTGTCTAGCGTTGGCTGTAAAGCATATTTTAAAAATCTGAGATGACAGTGTGATTAACAAAAGACTAAGCTGTGTCTCAATATATTTCATTTGTGATTTTCATGAATAGGAACATTTTCTAGGAAGATTTATGTCCGCTGCGTTATGCTAATTAGTTTGAGGCTATGATTACGCTCCCGCATGCGGGATGGGTAGTATCAAGAATTAACAAGGAACACCTGTTAATTGAAATGCATTCCAGGTGACTACCTCATGAAGCTGGTTGAGAGAATGCCAAGAGTGTGCAAAGCTGTCATCAAGCCAAAGGGTGGCTACTTAGAAGAATCTCAAATATAAAATATATTTTGATTGTGGGAGCCACAGTGGGAGCCTTTCAGTGGGAGACACAGTGGGAGTCTCTCCTTTCAGTGGGAGCCACAGTGGGAGCCTTTCAGTGGGAGCCACAGTGGGAGCCTTTCAATGGGAGCCACTCTCCTTTCAGTGGGAGCCACAGTGGGAGTCTCTCCTTTCAGCGGGAGCCACAGTGGGAGTCTCTCCTTTCAGCGGGAGCCACAGTGGGAGTCCCACCTTTCAGCGGGAGCCACAGTGGGAGTCTCACCTTTCAGTGGGAGCCACAGTGGGAGTCTCACCTTTCAGTGGGAGCCACAGTGGGAGTCTCACCTTTCAGTGGGAGCCACAGTGGGAGTCTCACATTTCAGCCGGAGCCACAGTGGGAGTCTCACATTTCAATGGGAGCCACAGTGGGAGTCTCACCTTTCAGCCGGAGCCACAGTGGGAGTCTCACCTTTCAGCCGGAGCCACAGTGGGAGCCTTTCAGTGGGAGCCACAGTGGGAGCCTTTCAGTGGGAGCCTTTCAGTGGGAGCCACAGTGGGAGTCTCTCCTTTCAGCCGGAGCCACAGTGGGAGCCACAGTGGGAGCCACAGTGGGAGTCTCTCCTTTCAGTGGAAGCCACAGTGGGAGTCTGTCCTTTCAGTGGGAGCCACAGTGGGAGTCTCTCCTTTCAGCCGGAGCCACAGTGGGAGCCACAGTGGGAGTCTCACCTTTCAGTGGGAGCCACAGTGGGAGTCTCACCTTTCAGCGGGAGCCACAGTGGGAGCCACAGTGGGAGTCTCTCCTTTCAGTGGGAGCCACAGTGGGAGCCACAGTGGGAGTCTCTCCTTTCAGTGGGAGCCACAGTGGGAGCCACAGTGGGAGTCTCTCCTTTCAGTGGGAGCCACAGTGGGAGTCTCTCCTTTCAGTGGGAGCCACAGTGGAAGCCACAGTGGGAGTCTCTCCTTTCAGTGGGAGCCACAGTGGGAGCCACAGTGGGAGTCTCACCTTTCAGTGGGAGCCACAGTGGGAGCCACAGTGGGAGTGGGAGTCTCACCTTTCAGTGGGAGCCACAGTGGGAGTCTCACCTTTCAGTGGGAGCCACAGTGGGAGCCACAGGGAGCCCAACCGGTTCAGACACTACAGACAGAAGTTGGAAGATCGGCCGTACCGACGAATCCCGTTAGCTTGTGCGGCTTTGGACATCGGCTCTAGATGGTCGGTTAGGGTTTAAAATCAGACTTGAAGATATATTTTAGAAATATGAAGGGTTTAGCCAGGATTTCGTGGCTGTGGTAACTAGTAGCGCCGCGCCGTGTGGACTGAGGTAATGGAAGACTGGCTGGTGTAGCCGCGGAGAGAACTTCCCAGCAGCCTTTTCAATATTAAACTTTTTTTTAAAATTACGTCCGATTATTTGCGTAGAATATAAAGTCCATATCGGTCACATCTTCCTATCCATTCTTGCACCTCTGTCTCTTTTTTTGGGGGATGTTTCTGCACACAATAATGTGAACATTTGGTACGTACAACAACAGCTGTCTGCATGTCGGCATGGGCAGGATCAACTAGGGAATCGGCGTGTAATGTGATCACCCACATCCTGTGGTTGAGGGCGGACGGAGGTAAAGATTTGTTAATCGGGAAATGTGAGCACCTCCAAGTTGTTCAGATTTTAGAAGTAGTGTAGTGTATACCCAGCATTAGACTACGGAGCTAATATAAAACTACATATATAATATATAATGTCCAGCATTAGACTACTGAGCTAATATAAAACTACATATATAATATATAATGTCCAGCATTAGCCTACTGAGCTAATATAAAACTACATATATAATATATAATGTCCAGCATTAGCCTACTGAGCTAATGTAAAACTACATATATAATGTCCAGCATTAGCCTCCTGAGCAAATATAAAACTAAATATATAATATATAATGTCCAGCGTTAGCCTACTGAGCTAATGTAAAACTACATATATAATGTCCAGTATTAGCCTACTGAGCTAATGTAAAGCTAAATATATAATATATAATGTCCAGCATTAGCCTCCTGAGCTAATGTAAAACTACACATATAATATATAATGTCCAGCATTAGCCTACTGAGCTAATGTAAAACTAAATATATAATATATCATGTCCAGCATTAGCCTACTGAGCAAATATAAAACTACATATATAATATATAATGTCCAGCATTAGCCTACTGAGCTAATGTAAAACTACATATATAATGTCCAGCATTAGCCTCCTGAGCAAATATAAAACTAAATATATAATATATAATGTCCAGCATTAGCCTACTGAGCTAATGTAAAACTACATATATAATGTCCAGCATTAGCCTACTGAGCTAATGTAAAACTACATATATAATGTCCAGCATTAGCCTACTGAGCTAATGTAAAACTACATATATAATGTCCAGCATTAGCCTACTGAGCTAATATAAAACTATATATATAATGTCCAGCATTAGCCTACTGAGCTAATATAAAACTATATATATAATGTCCAGCATTAGCCTACTGAGCTAATATAAAACTATATATATAATGTCCAGCATTAGCCTACTGAGCTAATATAAAACTATATATATAATGTCCAGCATTAGCCTACTGAGCTAATATAAAACTATATATATAATGTCCAGCATTAGCCTACTGAGCTAATATAAAACTATATATATAATGTCCAGCATTAGCCTACTGAGCTAATGTAAAACTACATATATAATGTCCAGCATTAGCCTACTGAGCTAATATAAAACTACATATATAATATATAATGTCCAGCATTAGCCTACTGAGCTAATATAAAACTAATATATAATGTCCAGCATTAGCCTACTGAGCTAATATAAAACTATATATATAATGTCCAGCATTAGCCTACTGAGCAAATATAAAACTAAATATATAATATATCATGTCCAGCATTAGCCTACTGAGCAAATATAAAACTAAATATATAATATATAATGTCCAGCATTAGCCTACTGAGCAAATATAAAACTACATATATAATGTCCAGCATTAGCCTACTGAGCAAATATAAAACTACATATATAATGTCCAGCATTAGCCTACTGAGCAAATATAAAACTAAATATATAATATATAATGTCCAGCATTAGCCTACTGAGCTAATATAAAACTACATATATAATATATAATGTCCAGCATTAGCCTACTGAGCTAATAATATGAGAAAATCAAGAGGGACGGTAGCATATCCTTTCCACCATACCTATGGAACCTGATCTTTTGCCAAATTATTGGCCAAAGAACTGATCTGATTGGTCAAAAATCAATGAGTGACAACATCAAATTCAGAATTTTGCTGCCTGTGTAAACTCAGCATATGCTATACACATAAACACATAAATTGCCTATACCTACGGGCCATCAAATACGTTTTAAAACACTATCCTCTTTGTGTATTTTATCAGGACCAGAAGGCAAAATTCCGTCTATAACTGCCTGTCTGTGTTGTGTTGCAGGTCCTGGCTTGGCGTTCTTGGCCTACCCTGAGGCAGTAACCCAGCTGCCGATCTCTCCTCTCTGGGCGATCCTCTTCTTCTCCATGTTGCTGATGCTTGGAATCGACAGTCAGGTGAGGAAACAACAGCCATTTAGAGTTTGTGTTTATATTGTTGTGTATTGTTGTGTTGTGTGTTGTCCTGTGTTTTTGTTGTCTTGTGTTGTGTTTTGTTGTGTTGTTGTCCTGTGTTGTTGTGTTGTCCTGTGTTGTGTTGTCCTGTGTTGTTGTGTTGTGTTGTTGTGTTGTGTTGTCCTGTGTTGTTGTGTTGTGTTGTTGTGTTGTCCTGTGTTGTTGTGTTGTGTTGTTGTGTTGTTGTGTTTGTTGTGTTGTGTTGTTGTGTTGTCCTGTGTTGTTGTGTTGTGTTGTTGTGTTGTTGTGTTGTGTTGTTGTGTTTGTTTGTTGTTGTTGTGTTGTTGTGTTGTTGTGTTGTGTTGTTGTGTTGTCCTGTGTTGTGTTGTCCTGTGTTGTTGTGTTGTGTTGTTGTGTTGTGTTGTCCTGTGTTGTGTGTGTTGTGTTGTGTTGTTGTGTTGTGTTGTCCTGTGTTGTTGTGTTGTCCTGTGTTGTGTTGTCCTGTGTTGTCCTGTGTGGTTGTGTTGTGTTGTCCTGTGTTATGTTGTTGTGTGTTGTTGTGTTGTCCTGTGTTGTCCTGTGTTGTTGTGTTGTCCTGTGTTGTGTTGTCCTGTGTTGTTGTTGTCTTGTGTTGTTGTGTTGTTGTGTAGACCTGTGTTGTTGTTGTCTTGTGTTGTGTTGTGTGTTGTTGTGTTTTGTTGTGTTGTGTTGTCCTGTGTTGTGTTGTCCTGTGTTGTGTTGTGTGTTGTTGTGTTTTGTTGTGTTGTTGTCCTGTGTTGTTGTGTTGTCCTGTGTTGTGTTGTTGTGTTGTTGTGTTTTGTTGTGTTGTTGTGTTGTCCAGTGTTGTGTTGTTGTGTTGTCCTGTGTTGTTGTGTTGTCCTGTGTTGTGTTGTTGTGTTGTGTTATTGTGTTGTTGTGTTGTCCTGTGTTGTGTTGTTGTGTTGTGTTGTCCTGTGTTGTGTTGTGTGTTGTTGTGTTTTGTTGTGTTGTTGTCCTGTGTTGTTGTGTTGTCCTGTGTTGTGTTGTTGTGTTGTTGTGTTGTTGTGTTGTTGTGTTGTCCTGTGTTGTGTTGTCCTGTGTTGTGTTGTTGTGTTATTGTGTTGTTGTGTTGTGTTGTCCTGTGTTGTTGTGTTGTCCTGTGTTGTGTTGTTGTGTTGTCCTGTGTTGTTGTGTTGTCCTGTGTTGTGTTGTCCTGTGTTGTGTTGTTGTCCTGTGTTGTGTTGTTGTGTTGTGTTATTGTGTTGTGTTGTTGTGTTGTCCTGTGTTGTTGTTGTGTTGTGTTGTCCTGTGTTGTGTTGTCCTGTGTTGTTGTGTTGTCCTGTGTTGTGTTGTGTTGTCCTGTGTTGTTGTGTTGTCCTGTGTTGTGTTGTTGTGTTGTGTTGTCCTGTGTTGTGTTGTTGTGTTGTGTTGTCCTGTGTTGTTGTTGTGTTGTGTTGTCCTGTGTTGTGTTGTTGTGTTGTGTTGTCCTGTGTTGATGTTGTGTTGTGTTGTCCTGTGTTGTTGTTGTGTTGTGTTGTCCTGTGTTGTTGTGTTGTGTTGTCCTGTGTTGTGTTGTTGTGTTGTGTTATTGTGTTGTTGTGTTGTGTTGTCCTGTGTTGTGTTGTTGTGTTGTCCTGTGTTGTCCTGTGTTGTGTTGTGTTGTCATGTGTTGTGTTGTTGTTTTGTCCTGTGTTGTGTTGTCCTGTGTTGTCCTGTGTGTTGTGTTGTCCTGTGTTGTGTTGTTGTGTTGTGTTGTCCTGTGTTGTGTTGTGTGTGTTGTGTTGTCCTGTGTTGTTGTTGTGTTGTAGTTGTCCTGTGTTGTTATTGTGTTGTGTTGTCATGTGTTGTGTTGTTGTGTTGTCCTGTGTTGTGTTGTCCTGTGTTGTTGTTGTGTTGTGTTGTCCTGTGTTGTTGTTGTGTTGTGTTGTCCTGTGTTGTGTTGTTGTGTTGTTGTCCTGTGTTGTGTTGTTGTGTTGTTGTGTTGTTGCGTTGTTGCGTTGTCCTGTGTTGTTGTGTTGGACCATGGATATGCAGTAGTATTATCCATCTAATACAGTGTTTGTTGTGTAGTAGTGTACTGAGGAGGTATAGTATTATATAATGTGTAGTATAGTAGTGTACTGTGGAGGTATAGTATTATATAATGTGTAGTATAGTAGTGTACTGTGGAGGTATAGTATTATATAATGTGTTGTATAGTAGTGTACTGTGGAGGTATAGTATTATATAATGTGTTGTGTAGTAGTGTACTGTGGAGGTATAGTATTATATAATGTGTTGTGTAGTATTATATAATGTGTAGTATAGTAGTGTACTGAGGAGGTATAGTATTATATAATGTGTAGTATAGTAGTGTACTGTGGAGGTATAGTATTATATAATGTGTTGTATAGTATTATATAATGTGTAGTATAGTAGTGTACTGTGGAGGTATAGTATTATATAATGTGTAGTATAGTAGTGTACTGTGGAGGTATAGTATTATATAATGTGTTGTGTAGTAGTGTACTGTGGAGGTATAGTATTATATAATGTATTGTATAGTATTATATAATGTGTTGTATAGTATTATATAATGTGTAGTATAGTAGTGTACTGAGGAGGTATAGTATTATATAATGTGTAGTATAGTATTATATAATGTATTGTATAGTACTATATAATGTGTTGTATAGTAGTGTACTGAGGAGGTAGAGTATTATATAATGTGTTGTATAGTAGTGTACTGTGGAGGTATAGTATTATATAATGTGTAGTATAGTATTATATAATGTGTAGTATAGTAGTGTACTGTGGAGGTATAGTATTATATAATGTGTTGTATAGTATTATATAATGTGTAGTATAGTAGTGTACTGTGGAGGTATAGTATTATATAATGTGTAGTATAGTAGTGTACTGTGGAGGTATAGTATTATATAATGTGTTGTGTAGTAGTGTACTGTGGAGGTATAGTATTATATAATGTGTTGTATAGTATTATATAATGTGTAGTATAGTAGTGTACTGTGGAGGTATAGTATTATATCATGTGTAGTATAGTAGTGTACTGTGGAGGTATATTATTATATAATGTGTAGTATAGTAGTGTACTGAGGAGGTATAGTATTATATAATGTATTGTATAGTATTATATAATGTGTTGTGTAGTAGTGTACTGTGGAGGTATAGTATTATATAATGTGTAGTATAGTAGTGTACTGTGGATGTATAGTATTATATAATGTGTAGTATAGTATTATATAATGTGTAGTATAGTAGTGTACTGTGGAGGTATAGTATTATATAATGTATTGTATAGTAGTGTACTGTGGAGGTATATTATTATATAATGTGTAGTATAGTATTATATAATGTGTAGTATAGTATTATATAATGTGTAGTATAGTAGTGTAATGTGGAGGTATAGTATTATATAATGTATTGTATAGTATTATATAATGTGTTGTATAGTAGTGTACTGTGGAGGTATAGTAGTATATAATGTGTAGTATAGTAGTGTACTGTGGAGGTATAGTATAATGTAGTATAGTATATATGTGTAGTATAGTAGTGTACTGTGGAGTATAGTATTATATAATGTATATGTATAGTATAGTAGTGTACTGTGGAGGTATAGTATTATATAATGTGTAGTATAGTAGTGTACTGTGGAGGTATAGTATTATATAATGTGTAGTATAGTATTATATAATGTGTAGTATAGTATTATATAATGTGTTGTGTAGTAGTGTACTGTGGAGGTATAGTATTATATAATGTGTAGTATAGTAGTGTACTGTGGAGGTATAGTATTATATAATGTGTAGTACTGTGGAGTATAGTATTATAATGTGTTGTATAGTATTATATACTGTGGAGGTATAGTATTATATAATGTATTGTATAGTATTATATAATGTATTGTATAGTATTATATAATGTGTAGTATAGTAGTGTACTGTGGAGGTATAGTATTATATAATGTGTAGTATAGTAGTGTACTGTGGAGGTATAGTATTATATAATGTGTTGTATAGTAGTGTACTGTGGAGGTATAGTATTATATAATGTGTTGTATAGTATTATATAATGTGTAGTATAGTAGTGTACTGTGGAGGTATAGTATTATATAATGTATTGTATAGTATTATATAATGTGTAGTATAGTAGTGTACTGAGGAGGTATAGTATTATATAATGTGTTGTATAGTAGTGTACTGTGGAGGTATAGTATTATATAATGTGTTGTATAGTATTATATAATGTGTAGTATAGTAGTGTACTGAGGAGGTATAGTATTATATAATGTGTTGTATGTGTATAGTATTGTACTATAATAGTATTATATAATGTTGTATAGTATTATATAATGTGTAGTATAGTAGTGTACTGAGGAGGTATAGTATTATATAATGTGTAGTATAGTAGTGTACTGTGGAGGTATAGTATTATATAATGTGTTGTATAGTATTATATAATGTGTTGTGTAGTAGTGTACTGTGGAGGTATAGTATTATATAATGTGTAGTATAGTAGTGTACTGTGGAGGTATAGTATTATATACGGTGTTGTATAGTATTATATAATGTGTAGTATAGTAGTGTACTGAGGAGGTATAGTATTATATACGTGTAGTATAGTAGTGTTGTATAGTATTATATAATGTGTAGTATAGTATTGTACTGTGGATGTATAGTATTATATACGGTGTTGTATAGTATTATATAATGTGTTGTATAGTAGTGTACTGTGGAGGTATAGTATTATATAATGTGTAGTATAGTAGTGTAATGTGGAGGTATAGTATTATATAATGTGTTGTATAGTAGTGTACTGTGGAGGTATAGTATTATATAATGTGTTGTATAGTAGTGTACTGTGGAGGTATAGTATTATATAATGTGTAGTATAGTAGTGTACTGTGGAGGTATAGTATTATATAATGTGTTGTATAGTAGTGTACTGTGGAGGTATAGTATTATATAATGTGTTGTGTAGTAGTGTACTGTGAGGTATTATATAATGTCAGATTGTTGTATAGTCTTTATTATATAATGTGTAGTATAGTAGTGTACTGTGGAGGTATAGTATTATATAATGTGTAGTATAGTAGTGTACTGTGGAGGTATAGTATTATATAATGTGTTGTGTATTAGTGTACTGTGGAGGTATAGTATTATATAATGTGTTGTGTATTAGTGTACTGTGGAGGTATAGTATTATATACGGTGTTGTATAGTAGTGTTATATGGATGTATAGTATTATATAGTGTGTATTAGTATAGTATTATATAATGTGTAGTATAGTAGTGTATTATATATGAGGAGGTATAGTATTATATAATGTGTAGTATAGTATTATATAATGTATTGTATAGTACTATATAATGTGTTGTATAGTAGTGTACTGAGGAGGTAGAGTATTATATAATGTGTTGTATAGTAGTGTACTGTGGAGGTATAGTATTATATAATGTGTTGTATAGTAGTGTACTGTGGAGGTATAGTACTATATAATGTGTTGTGTATTAGTGTACTGTGGAGATATAGTATTCCCAGCAAACTAAAATTGTTTCTGTGAAAGTTCCCGGAACATTTTGTTACGTTGCGTCAAATGGTCTTGTATCACAAAAACGGTTCGGTTGTGGTAATGATTATACCATGTTTGTATAAAACATCCGCCTGATGTTGCAAGAACGTTCCCAGAACACATTTTGTCTGTTTGTTTCATTACATTTCTTGGAAACCTAATGAGAACGTTTGGGGAATGTTCTGTGGTGGTTGTAACAGGTGTAAAAGTTTTAGTGAACGTTAGGAGAATATTCTAATGATATTTAATTACAAACAACAACAAAAATCTGACAAAAAAATCTATTTCAGATTCAGATTGTTGTTATCGAAAATGTTCTTTGGATGTTATTAACATCTTAACGTTGGATAAAACCACAACTAAAACTTCATGGGAATCTAATGTTCTTGGAATGTTCCCGGTTTGCTGGGTTATCTCATTTGTTATCTTCTGTGTAGTTCTGTACTGTGGAGGGCTTCATTACTGCGTTGGTGGATGAGTTCCCCAGAGCTCTGAGAGGAAGAAGAGAACTCTTCATCGCTGCCGTCTGCCTGGTCTCTTATATCATCGGCCTGTCCAACATCACACAGGTACACACACACACACACACACACACACACACACACACACACACACACACACACACACACACACACACACACACAGAATGATATACAAAACAACACTACAAACAATAGAAAACATGGTCTGACACAACTGGGTTTGACTGACAACCGAAGCTATCGTCGTTGATGTCGTCATGAAAATACGTCTTTATCTGGTTGTCATCTCGACATTGCTTCAGCCAGAAAACACCCATTTTCAACCAGAAAAGGACGTCACTCTAATGTCCCATGCCAGATATAGCCAGCTGAGACTAGACTTCATGGTGTATTGTATGGGGGGGGGGGGGGGGGGGGGGTTAGATAGATGTACTTATACTTTATCTGTCAGTCAGATAGATGTACTTATACTTTATCTGTCAGTCAGATAGATGTACTTATACTTTATATACTTTATCTGTCAGTCAGATAGATGTACTTATACTTTATCTGTCAGTCAGATAGATGTACTTATACTTTATCTGTCAGTCAGATAGATGTACTTATACTTTATCTGTCAGTCAGATAGATGTACTTATACTTTATCTGTCAGTCAGATAGATGTACTTATACTTTATCTGTCAGTCAGATAGATGTACTTATACTTTATCTGTCAGTCAGATAGATGTACTTATACTTTATCTGTCAGTCAGATAGATGTACTTATACTTTATCTGTCAGTCAGATAGATGTACTTATACTTTATCTGTCAGTCAGATAGATGTACTTATACTTTATAGATAGATGTACTTATACTTTATCTGTACTTATCAGATAGATGTACTTATACTTTATCTGTCAGTCAGATAGATGTACTTATACTTTATCTGTCAGTCAGATAGATGTACTTATACTTTATCTGTCAGTCAGATAGATGTACTTATACTTTATCTGTCAGTAGATAGATGTACTTATACTTTTTATCTGTCAGTCAGATAGATGTACTTATACTTTATCTGTCAGTCAGATAGATGTACTATCTGTCTGTTTTTATCAGATATACTTTATATAGATAGATGTACTTATACTTTATCTGTCAGTCAGATAGATGTACTTATACTTTATCTGTCAGTCAGATAGATGTACTTATACTTTATCTGTCAGTTAGATAGATGTACTTATACTTTATAGATAGATGTACTTATACTTTATAGATAGATGTACTTATACTTTATAGATAGATGTACTTATACTTTATCTGTCAGTCTGATAGATGTACTTATACTTTATCTGTCAGTTAGATAGATGTACTTATACTTTATAGATAGATGTACTTATACTTTATAGATAGATGTACTTATACTTTATCTGTCAGTTAGATAGATGTACTTATACTTTATAGATAGATTTACTTATACTTTATAAATAGATGTACTTATACTTTATCTGTCAGTTAGTGAGATGTACTTATACTTTATCTGTCAGTCAGATAGATGTACTTATACTTTATAGATAGATGTACTTATACTTTATAGATAGATGTACTTATACTTTATCTGTCAGTCAGATATATGTACTTATACTTTATCTGTCAGTCAGATAGATGTACTTATACTTTATCTGTCAGTCAGATAGATGTACTTATACTTTATATGTCAGTTAGATAGATGTACTTATACTTTATAGATAGATGTACTTATACTTTATAGATAGATGTACTTATACTTTATCTGTCAGTTAGATATATGTACTTATACTTTATCTGTCAGTCAGATAGATGTACTTATACTTTATAGATAGATGTACTTATACTTTATCTGTCAGTTAGATAGATGTACTTATACTTTATAGATAGATGTACTTATACTTTATCTGTCAGATAGATGTACTTATACTTTATCTGTCAGTCAGATAGATGTACTTATACTTTATAGATAGATGTACTTATACTTTATAGATAGATGTACTTATACTTTATCTGTCAGTTAGATAGATGTACTTATACTTTATAGATAGATGTTTATAGATAGATGTACTTATACTTTATCTGTCAGTCAGATAGATGTACTTATACTTTATCTGTCAGTTAGATAGATGTACTTATACTTTATAGATAGATGTACTTATACTTTATAGATAGATGTACTTATACTTTATCTGTCAGTTAGATAGATGTACTTGTACTTTATAGATAGATGTACTTATACTTTATAGATAGATGTACTTATACTTTATAGATAGATGTACTTATACTTTATCTGTCAATCAGATAGATGTACTTATCCTTTATCTGTCTGTTTATCCGTGAGTCAGATAGATGTACTTATACTTTATAGATAGATGTACTTATACTTTATCTATCAGTTAGATAGATGTACTTATACTTTATAGATAGATGTACTTATACTTTATAGATAGATGTACTTATACTTTATAGATAGATGTACTTATACTTTATAGATAGATGTACTTATACTTTATCTGTCAGTTAGATAGATGTACTTATACTTTATAGATAGATGTACTTATACTTTATAGATAGATGTACTTATACTTTATCTGTCAGTCAGATAGATGTACTTATACTTTATATGTCAGTTAGATAGATGTACTTATACTTTATAGATAGATGTACTTATACTTTATAAATAGATGTACTTATACTTTATAGATAGATGTACTTATACTTTATAGATAGATGTACTTATACTTTATAGATAGATGTACTTATACTTTATCTGTCAGATAGATGTACTTATACTTTATCTGTCAGTCAGATAGATGTACTTATACTTTATCTGTCAGTCAGATAGATGTAATTATACTTTATAGATAGATGTACTTATACTTTATAGATAGATGTACTTATACTTTATAGATAGATGTACTTATACTTTATAAATAGATGTACTTATACTTTATAGATAGATGTACTTATACTTTATAGATAGATGTAATTATACTTTATAGATAGATGTACTTATACTTTATCTGTCAGTTAGATATATGTACTTATACTTTATCTGTCAGTCAGATAGATGTACTTATACTTTATAGATAGATGTACTTATACTTTATCTGTCAGTTAGATAGATGTACTTATACTTTATAGATAGATGTACTTATACTTTATCTGTCAATCAGATAGATACTTATACTTTATAGATAGATGTACTTATACTTTATCTGTCAGTTAGATAGATGTACTTATACTTTATCTGTCAGTCAGATAGATGTACTTATACTTTATAGATAGATGTACTTATACTTTATAGATAGATGTACTTATACTTTATCTGTCAGTCAGATAGATGTACTTATACTTTATCTGTCAGTCAGATAGATGTACTTATACTTTATAGATAGATGTACTTATACTTTATCTGTCGGTCAGATAGATGTACTTATACTTTATCTGTCTGTTTATCTGTCAGTATGTAACTGATCTTGTATCTGATCAGGCCACCACTTCTTCATTCTAACTAATTCCACGAGCAACTCCCCGGGCTCTTTCACAGGATCAAGCCAGGGAAACGATGATGTCTTCTCAAGCTCCACATCCCAAACTCTTAAGGTCCATAACTGTCCTCTTAAACCGTCGTCTACTCACTGATGTACCGTGGCCACTGACACGATCACTGAACGCTCCCAAGTACCCCCTCTAGTGCCCTGCTTGTATGGAACACTACCCTACCCTACTGCACCGCTCTTCACAGCATTATCATCGTCTGTCACTGGAGATTCATGTCTGCATTCTTCTTGGATTGAACCAATCGGCCTAAATCAGTTGTTCAGATCTGCAGTACCAGTCCAGTGTAGCGTCTCCCAACACCCTCCACCCTGCACTAGAGCTGGGCTCCTGAGCCCTGAACTTCCAAGCCTTCGTTGTTATACTTATGACCAGCTCTATGCCACCACCAGTTCTATTCCACCACCAGCTCAATTCCACCACCAGCTCTATGCCACCACCAGCTCTATGCCACCACCAGCTCTATGCCACCACCAGCTCTATGCCACCAGCTCTATGCCACCACCAGCTCTATGCCACCAGTTCTATGCCACCACCAATTCTATGCCACCAGTTCTATGCCACCAGCTCTATGCCACCACCAGCTCTATGCCACCACCAGTTCTATGCCACCACCAGCTCTATGCCACCACCAGCTCTATGCCACCACCAGCTCTATGCCACCAGCTCTATGCCACCACCAATTCTATGCCACCAGTTCTATGCCACCAGCTCTATGCTACCACCAGTTCTATGCCACCACCAGTTCTATGCCACCACCAGTTCTATGCCACCACCAGCTCTATGCCACCACCAGCTCTATGCCACCAGCTCTATGCCACCACCAATTCTATGCCAACAGTTCTATGCCACCAGCTCTATGCCACCACCAGTTCTATGTCACCACTCAGTTCTATTCCACCACCAGTTCTATGCCACCAGTTCTATGCCACCAGTTCTATGCCACCAGCTCTATGCCACCACCAGCTCTATGCCACCACCAGTTCTATGCCACCACCAGTTCTATGTCACCACCAGCTCTATGCCACCACCAGTTATATGCCACCACTCTATGCCACCACCAGTTCTATGTCACCACCAGTTCTATGCCACCACCAGCTCTATGCCACCACCAGCTCTATGCCACCACCAGCTCTATGCCACCACCAGTTCTATGCCACCAGTTCTATGTCACCACCAGTTCTATGCCACCACCAGTTCAATGCCACCACCAGTTCTATGCCACCACCAGCTCTATGCCACCACCAGCTCTATGCCACCACCAGCTCTATGCCACCACCAGCTCTATGTCACCACCAGTTCTATGCCACCACCAGTTCTATGCCACCACCAGCTCTATGCCACCACCAGTTCTTTGCCACCAGTTCTATGCCACCAGCTCTATGCCACCACCAGCTCTATGCCACCACCAACTCTATGCCACCACCAGCTCTATGTCACCACCAGTTCTATGCCACCACCAGTTCTATGCCACCACCAGCTCTATGCCACCACCAGCTCTATGCCACCACCAGTTCTATGCCACCACCAGTTCTATGCCACCAGCTCTATGCCACCACCAGTTCTATGCCACCACCAGCTCTATGCCACCACCAGCTCTATGCCACCACCAGTTCTATGTCACCACCAGTTCTATGCCACCACCAGCTCTATGCCACCACCAGCTCTATGCCACCACCAGTTCTATGCCACCACCAGCTCTATGTCACCACCAGCTCTATGCCACCACCAGTTCTATGTCACCACCAGTTCTATGCCACCACCAGCTCTATGCCACCACCAGTTCTATGCCACCACCAGCTCTATGCCACCACCAGCTCTATGCCACCACCAGTTCTATGTCACCACCAGTTCTATGCCACCACCAGCTCTATTCCACCACCAGCTCTATGCCACCACCAGCTCTATGCCACCACCAGCTCTATGCCACCACCAGTTCTATGCCACCACCAGTTCTATGCCACCACCAGCTCTATGTCACCACCAGTTCTATGCCACCACCAGCTCTATGCCACCACCAGTTCTATGTCACCACCAGTTCTATGCCACCACCAGTTCTATGTCACCACCAGTTCTGTGCCACCACCAGTTCTATGTCACCACCAGTTCTATGCCACCACCAGCTCTATGCCACCACCAGCTCTATGCCACCACCAATTCTATGTGAGCCCAAATGATGAAAACAAAGAGTATTATATAAATGAGGAAACAAATGATTGAGTCTCTAACACTCTCCTCTCCTCTCCTCTCCTCTCCTCTCCTCTCCTCTCCTCTCCTCTCCTCTCCTCTCCCCTCCCCTCCTCTCCTCTCCTCCCCTCCCCTCCTCTCGTCCAATAGGGTGGGCTGTATGTGTTCAAGCTGTTTGACTACTATTCTGCCAGCGGAATGTGCCTGCTCTTCCTGGTCTTCTTCGAGTGCGTCTCCATATCCTGGTTCTACGGTAAGTCAGTGACATCGCTTCCTGTTTGTGCGATTTCAGTTACATCACTTCCTGTTAAAGCTACGGTGACATCACTAAGTTGACACCGATGACAATGTCTTCGGACTGATGTGTGAAGGATACACAAAGAATTGTCCGGCGCATCTCAATATTCTGTGTGTAAAAGTATTGGGGTGTACTCAACGTAATAGTCTTTGGGGTGTACTCAACGTAATAGTCTTTGGGGTGTACTCAACGTAATAGTCTTTGGGGTGTACTCAACGTAATAGTCTTTGGGGTGTACTCAACGTAATAGTCTTTGGGGTGTACTCAACGTAATAGTCTTTGGGGTGTACTCAACGTAATAGTCTTTGGGGTGTACTCAACGTAATAGTCTTTGGGGTGTACTCAACGTAATAGTCTTTGGGGTGTACTCAACGTAATAGTCTTTGGGGTGTACTCAACGTAATAGTCTTTGGGGTGTACTCAACGTAATAGTCTTTGGGGTGTTCTCAACGTAATAGTCTTTGGGGTGTACTCAACGTAATAGTCTTTGAGGTGTACTCAACGTAATAGTCTGGGGTGTACTCAACGTAATAGTCTTTGGGGTGTACTCAACGTAATAGATATTGGGTAAAAGGTTTGGGTGCTGGGCTTCTGATACTGCTACCAAATTCCATATCTAAAGACTGCTTCCAGTGAGTGCAGCTTCTTGTCTTCCATCATAGGACCTTTGACCTACAATGTCTTATTTATGTTGTAGGTGCCGATAAGTTCCTTGCCAACATTGAGGAGATGATTGGCCACAAGCCCTGCCTGTGGTGGAAGCTCTGTTGGGTCGTGTTCACTCCTCTTATTGTGGCTGTAAGTACCTCTCTCTCATTCTCTCTTCCCTTCCTCCCACTCTCTCTCTTCCTCTTCCTCTCTTTCCACCTCCTCTCTCCTTCTCTCTCTCTTCCTCCCCTTTTCTCTCCTTCTCTCTTCCTTCCTCCCCCTCGCTCTCCTTCTCTCTTCCTTCCTCCCCCTCAAAGCACAGCACTACAAATCAATGTAAATTCATGAATTTTGGCCAACTACCACACTGAATACAGCTGTCTGTCTGGTGTTATTGTATGGAGGGCTTTTAATGCCAAAAATAAAGACCAAACTATACAGCCTATTTTTGTCATTAACAACTCTCTATATTCCTACAACCTCGGTCAAATCAAATCAAATCAAATTGTATTTGTCACATGCACCGAATACAACAGGTGTAGACTTGACCGTGAAATGCTTACTTACAAGGCCTTAACTAACAATGCAGAGTTCAAAAGTAAGGACAATTACCAAAATAAAAAAAGGACAATAACAATAATGAGACTATATACAAGGAGTACCAGGTTTTTGATTTATTTTTTAATTTTTAATTTCACCTTTATTTAACCAGGTAGGCTAGTTGAGAACAAGTTCTCATTTGCAACTGCGACCTGGCCAAGATAAAGCATAGCAGTGTGAACAGACAACACAGAGTTACACATGGAGTAAACAATTAACAAGTCAATAATACAGTAGAAAAAAGGAGAGTCTATATACATTGTGTGCAAAAGGCATGAGGAGGTAGGCGAATAATTACAATTTTGCAGATTAACACTGGAGTGATAAATGATCAGATGGTCATGTACAGGTAGAGATATTGGTGTGCAAAAGAGCAGAAAAGTAAATAAATAAAAAACAGTATAAAAACAGTATGGGAATGAGGTAGGTAAAAATGGGTGGGCTATTTACCGATAGACTATGTACAGCTGCAGCGATCGGTTAGCTGCTCAGATAGCAGATGTTTGAAGTTGGTGAGGGAGATAAAAGTCTCCAACTTCAGCGATTTTTGCAATTCGTTCCAGTCACAGGCAGCAGAGAACTGGAACGAATGGCGTCCAAATGAGGTGTTGGCTTTAGGGATGATCAGTGAGATACACCTGCTGGAGCGCGTGTTACGGGTGGGTGTTGCCATCGTGACCAGTGAACTGAGATAAGGCGGAGCTTTACCTAGCATGGACTTGTAGATGACCTGGAGCCAGTGGGTCTGGCGACGAATATGTAGCGAGGGCCAGCCGACTAGAGCATACAGATCGCAGTGGTGGGTGGAATAAGGTGCTTTAGTGACAAAACGGATGGCACTGTGATAAACTGCATCCAGTTTGCTGAGTAGAGTGTTGGAAGCAATTTTGTAGATGACATCGCCGAAGTCGAGGATCGGTAGGATAGTCAGTTTTACTAGGGTAAGTTTGGCGGCGTGAGTGAAGGAGGCTTTGTTGCGGAATAGAAAGCCGACTCTTGATTTGATTTTCGATTGGAGATGTTTGATGAGTCTGGAAGGAGAGTTTACAGTCTAGTTAGACACCTAGGTACTTATAGATGTCCACATATTCAAGGTCGGAACCATCCAGGGTGGTGATGCTGGTCAGGCGTGCGGGTGCAGGCAGCGAACGGTTGAAAAGCATGCATTTGGTTTTACTAGCGTTTAATAGCAGTTGGAGGCCACGGAAGGAGTGCTGTATGGCATTGAAACTCGTTTGGAGGTTAGTTAACACAGTGTTCAATGACGGGCCGGAAGTATATAGAATGGTGTCGTCTGCGTAGAGGTGGATCAGGGAATCGCCCGCAGCAAGAGCAACATCATTGATATATACAGAGAAAAGAGTTGGATTGCACAGCGGAGAAGGTACGGTGGGATTCGAGATGGTCAGTGACCTGTTTGTTGACTTGGCTTTCGAAGACCTTAGATAGGCAGAGCAGGATGGATATAGGTCTGTAACAGTTTGGGTCCAGGGTGTCTCCCCCTTTGAAGAGGGGGATGACTGCGGCAGCTTTCCAATCCTTGGGGATCTCAGACGATATGAAAGAGAGGTTGAACAGGCTGGTAATAGGGGTTGCGACAATGGCGGCGGATAGTTTCAGAAATAGAGGGTCCAGATTGTCAAGCCCAGCTGATTTGTACGGGTCCAGGTTTTGCAGCTCTTTCAGAACATCTGCTATCTGGATTTGGGTAAAGGAGAACCTGGAGAGGCTTGGGCGAGTAGCTGCGGGGGGGGGGGGGGCGGAGCTGTTGGCCGAGGTTGGAGTAGCCAGGCGGAAGGCATGGCCAGCCGTTGAGAAACGCTTGTTGAAGTTTTCGATAATCATGGGTTTATCGGTGGTGACCGTGTTACCTAGCCTCAGTGCAGTGGGCAGCTGGGAGGAGGTGCTCTTGTTCTCCATGGACTTCACAGTGTCCCAGAACTTTTTGGAGTTGGAGCTACAGGATGCAAACTTCTGCCTGAAGAAGCTGGCCTTAGCTTTCCTGACTGACTGCGTGTATTGGTTCCTGACTTCCCTGAACAGTTGCATATCGCGGGGACTGTTCGATGATATTGCAGTCCGCCACAGGATGTTTTTGTGCTGGTCGAGGGCAGTCAGGTCTGGAGTGAACCAAGGGCTGTATCTGTTCTTAGTTCTGCATTTTTTGAACGGAGCATGCTTATCTAAAATGGTGAGGAAGTTACTTTTAAAGAATGACCAGGCATCCTCAACTGACGGGATGAGGTCAATGTCCTTCCAGGATACCCGGGCCAGGTCGATTAGAAAGGCCTGCTCACAGAAGTCTTTTAGGGAGCGTTTGACAGTGATGAGGGGTGGTCGTTTGACTGCGGCTCCGTAGCGGATACAGGCAATGAGGCAGTGATCGCTGAGATCCTGGTTGAAGACAGCGGAGGTGTATTTGGAGGGCCAGTTGGTCAGGATGACGTCTATGAGGGTGCCCTTGTTTACAGATTTAGGGTTGTACCTGGTGGGTTCCTTGATGATTTGTGTGAGATTGAGGGCATCTAGCTTAGATTGTAGGACTGCCGGGGTGTTAAGCATATCCCAGTTTAGGTCACCTAACAGAACAAACTCTGAAGCTAGATGGGGGGCGATCAATTCACAAATGGTGTCCAGGGCACAGCTGGGAGCTGAGGGGTGTCGGTAGCAGGCGGCAACAGTGAGAGACTTATTTCTGGAGAGAGTAATTTTCAAAATTAGCAGTTCGAACTGTTTGGGTATGGACCTGGAAAGTATGACATTACTTTGCAGGCTATCTCTGCAGTAGACTGCAACTCCTCCCCCTTTGGCAGTTCTATCTTGACGGAAAATGTTATAGTTGGGTATGGAAATCTCAGAATTTTTGGTGGCCTTCCTGAGCCAGGATTCAGACACGGCAAGGACATCAGGGTTAGCAGTGTGCTAAAGCAGTGAGTAAAACAAACTTAGGGAGGAGACATGCATGAAACCAAGGCTTTTTCGATCACAGAAGTCAACAAATGAGGGTGCCTGGGGATATGCAGGGCCTGGGTTTACCTCCACATCACCTGCGGAACAGAGGAGGAGTAGTATGAGGGTGCGGCTAAAGGCTATCAAAACTGGTCGCCTAGAGCGTTGGGGACAGAGAGTAAAAGGAGCAGATTTCTGGGCATGGTAGAATATATTCAGGGCATAATGCGCAGACAGGGGTATGGTGGGGTGCGGGTACAGCGGAGGTAAGCCCAGGCACTGGGTGATGATGAGAGAGATTGTATCTCTGGACATGCTGGTTGTAATGGGTGAGGTCACCGCATGTGTGGGAGGTGGGACAAAGGAGGTATCAGGGGTATGAAGAGTGGAACTAGGGGCTCCATTGTAAACTAAAACAATGATAACTAACCTGAACAACAGTATACAAGGCATATTGACATTTGAGAGAGACATACAGCGAGGCATACAGTAATCACAGGTGTTGAATTGGGAGAGCTAGCTAAACAGTAGGTGAGACAACAACAGCTAACCAGCTAGCACAACAACAGCAGGTAAAATGGCGTTGACTAGGCAGGGAGGGTCGGATTAACTACACACAGAGCCTGAGTGCGGCTGGGGCCGACAGATAAAACATAAACAAGCAGAATGGAGTACCGTGATTAATGGACAGTCCAGCATGCATCAGCTATGTAGCCAAGTGATCAGTGTCCAGGGGGGCAGCGGTGGATGGGACTGGCGAGTATTATCCAGGTAAAAAAAAACTGGCTGGCTGTGCAGAAGGTAAAGCCGCTAGCAGTGGCTAACAATGACTAAATAGCTTGTAGCTAGTTAGCTGGTTAGCTTCTGGAGGTTCTTGAATGTGTTCTAAAAATAAAAAATAATAGCGATTCCGTATCACATTGGGTGAGGCAGGTTACCGGAAGGTATAATCAAATTAAAAATCGAAAAGAGATTGAAAGTAAATATGGGTCCAGTGAGTGGTTGGGCTGGCTGGGGACGCGGCGATTCAGACAGTTAGCAGGCCTGTGCTAACAAGCTAACAGTTAGTAGGCCGGGGCTGAGCAAGGTAGCAGTTAGCGGACTGGGGCTAAACAAGCTAGCAGTTAGCAGGCCGAATTAGCAAGCAAGCAGATAGCAAGGGCTAGAAAGGGGGACGTCGCGATGGGGTGAGTCTGTTTATGCCTCTTCATGCGGTGACATCGATCGACCGGTCGTGGGTCCGGATATTGTAGCCCAGGAGTATGCTTCGGTGGTAGCACAGGAGCTCTGGCTGGGCTAGCTTCAAGCTAAGTGGATGGAAACGCTAGCCAGGAGTAATCATCCGGGGTTGCGGTTAGCTAGTTAGCTAGTTGTGAAGATCCAGCTGAAAATGTTCCGTTTGCGGTGGGAATCCGGGGATAAAAAAATAAATAATAATAGGTCCGTTATGCTCTGGTTAGAGTCGCGTTGTTCGAACTGACGAGAGCTTTCCGAGCTAAAGGTTAGCTGATGACCAGTTAGCTGATGACCGCTAGCAATGGTTTGCTGGTAATTAGCTGGCTAGCTTTAGTTGAGGGGTTCCGGATCCGAAGTAAATATAAGTACTTTAGAAAAAAAAGCAGATCCGCGCTACATTGGGTGAGGCGGGTTGCAGGAGAGTATTTCGAAGTTGAGGTTTAGCAAAATGTTTTAAAAGATATGCGAAGAAAAATATGTAAAAAAACGATATATACAAGGGACACGACACGACAAGACGTCCGACTGCTACGCCATCTTGGATTCAAGGAGTAATGAGACTATATACAGGAAGTACCAGGTAGTAATGAGACTATATACAAGGAGTACCAGGTAGTAATGAGACTATATACAGGAAGTACCAGGTAGTAATGAGACTATATACAGGAAGTACCAGGTAGTAATGAGACTATATACAGGAAGTACCAGGTTGTAATGAGACTATATACAAGGAGTACCAGGTAGTAATGAGACTATATACAAGGAGTACCAGGTAGTAATGAGACTATATACAGGAAGTACCAGGTAGTAATGAGACTATATACATGAAGTACCAGGTAGTAATGAGACTATATACAGGAAGTACCAGGTTGTAATGAGACTATATACAAGGAGTACCAGGTAGTAATGAGACTATACACAAGGAGTACCAGGTAGTAATGAGACTATATACAAGGAGGACCAGTACTGTGTCAATGTGCAGGGGTACAGGGTAATTGAGGTAATATGTACATGTAGGTAGGGATAAACAAAGCGGGGTCAATGTAAATAGTCTGGGTAGCCATTTGATGAACTGTTCAGCAGTCTAATGGCTTGAGGGTAGCAGCTGTTCAGGAGCCTTTCAGGAGCCTTCAGGAGTCTTGGTGCTCTGGTATCGCTTGTTGTGTGGTAGCAGAGAGAACAGTCTATGACTACGGTGGCTGAAGTGTTTGGCAATATTTAGGGCCTTCCTCTGACACCGCCTGGTATCGAGGTCCTGTATGGCAGGAAGCTTGGCCCCAGTGATGTACTGGGCCGTACACACTACCCTCTGTAGCTCCTTACAGTCAGATGCCGAGCAGTTGCCATACGAGGAGGTGATGAAGCCAGTCAAGATGCTCTCGATGGTGCAGCTGTAGAACTTTTTTGAGAATCTGAGGACCCAAGCCAAAAATGTTCAGTCTCCTGAGGGGGAAGAGGTGTTGTCGTGTCCTCTTCACGAATGTGTTGGTGTGTTTGGACCGTGATAGATCCTTAGTGATGTGGACACAGAGAAACTTGAAGCTCCCGATCCTCTCCACTACAGCCCTGTTGATGTGAATGGGGGCGTATTCGGCCCCCATTTTCCTGTAGTCCACGATCACCTGCCAGATCTCTGCCCTGTAGGCTGTCTCATCGTCATTGGTAATCAGGCCCACCACCGTCGGGTCATTGGCACACTTAATGATGGTGATGGAGTCGTGTGTGGCCACGCAGTCATTGGGTGAACAGGGAGTACAGGAAGGGACTAAGCACGCACACCTGAGGGGCCCCCGTGTTGAGGGTCAGCGTGTCGGATGTGTTGTTGCCTACCCTCAGCACCTGGGGCAGCCCGTCAGGAAGTCCAGGATCCAGTTGCAGAGGGAGGTGTTCAGTCCCAGGGTCCTTAGCTTAGTGATGAGCTTTGTGGGCACTATGGTGTTGAACGCTGAGCTGTAGTCAATGAACAGCATTCTCAAGTAGGTTTTCCTTTTGTCCAGATGGGGAGGGCAGTGTGAAGTGCAATTGAGATTGAGTGGATCTGTTGGGGCGATATGCAAATCGGTGTGGGTCTAAGGTTTCTGGGATGATGGTATTGATGTGAGTCATGATCAGCCTTTCAAAGCATTTCATGGCTGCAGACGTGAGTGCTACGGGGCGATAGTCATTTAGACAGGTTACCTTAGTGTTCTTGGGCACAGGGACTATGGTGGTCTGCTTGAAACATGTTGGTATTACAGACTCAGACAGGGAGAGGATTTAATGTCAGTGAAGACACTTGCCAGTTGGTCAGCGCATGCTCTGAGTATGCGTGCTGGTAACCAGTCTGGCTCTGCGGTCTTGTGAATGTTAAGACCTCTTAATCACATCGGCTACGGAGAGCGTCATCACACAGTCGTCCAGAACAGCCGATGCTCTCATGCATGGTTCTGTGTTGCTTGCCTCGAAGCGAGTTTACAAGGCATTTAGCTCGTCCGGTAGGCTCATGTCACTGGGCAACTCAAGGCTGAGTTTCCCTTTGTAATATGTGATAGTTTGCAAGCGCTGCCACATCCGACGAGCATCAGAGCTGGTATAGTAGGATTCGATCTCCGTCCTTTATTGAAGCTTTGCCTGTTTGATGGTTCCTCTGAGGGTGTAGCAGGGTGTAGCAGGATTTCTTATAAGCGTCCGGATTAGTGTCCCGCTCCTTGTAAGAGGAACCTCTACCCTTTAGCTCAGTTGCGGATGTTTCCTGTAATCCATGGCTTCTGGTTGGGAAATTTACCTATATGGGGGATGACGTCTTCGATGCACTTATTAAATGAATCCGGTGATGTGGTAAAACTCCTGTTATCAGATGAATCCAGGAACACATTCCATTCTGAGCTAGCGAAACAGTCCTGTAGCCTAGCGTCCACTTCATCTGTATTGAACGAGTCACTGCTACTTCCTGCTACAGTTCATCAAATAAAAATCTAATTTATTTATGAAGCCCTTCTTAGATCAGCTGATATCTCAAAGTGCTGTACAGAAACCCAGCCTAAAAACTCCAAACAGCAAGCAATGCAGGTGTAGAAGCACTGTGGCTAGGAAGAAACCTAGAGAGGAACCAGGCTATGAGGGGTGGGCCAGTCCTCTTCTGCCTAAAAACTCCAATTAGCAAAACCAAGACAGGTACCAAATGTTCATAGATGACCAGCAGGGTCAAATAATAATAATCACAGTGGATGTCGAGGGTGCGACAGGTCAACACCTCAGGAGTAAACGTCAGTTGGCTTTTCATAGCCGATCATTGAGAGTATCTCTACCGCTCCTGCTGTCTCTAGAGAGTTGAAAACAGCAGGTCTGGGACAGATAGCACGTCCGGTGAACAGGTCAGGGTTCCATAGCCGCAGGAAGAACAGTTGAAACGAGTTAGATTTGCCAAATGGAGGGTGAGCTTTGTATACATCTCTGTGTGTGGAGTGAAGGGGATCTAGAGTTTTTTTCACCTGGTAGAAATGAGGTAAAACGTTAAAATCACGGTCCACTAGGGACGCCGCCTCTCGTGAGTATTTTCTTCTTTGCTTATGGCCCAATAACAGCTCATTGATTGTGGTCTTAGTGCCAGCATCGATTTGTGGTGGTAAATAGACAGCTAAGAATATTATATATAAATCTTTTTCATAAATAGTATGGTTTACAGCTTATCGTGAGGTATTCTAACTCAGGTGAGGAGAACTTCAATTACTTCCTTGATATTAGAGACTGTGCACCAGCTGTTGTTAACAGAGAGACACACATCACCAGCTGTTGTTAACAGAGAGACACACATCACCACATCACTTGAGTTTACGCTGCCGTTCTGTCCGACATATAGAGAAAAAAACCAGGTCGATTTTGGTTTGTGTCTGGGATGTAACCAGGTCGATTTTGGTTTGTGTCTGGGATGTAACCAGGTCGATTTTGGTTTGTGTCTGGGATGTAACCAGGTCGATTTTGGTTTGTGTCTGGGATGTAACCAGGTCGATTTTGGTTTGTGTCTGGGATGTAACCAGGTCGATTTTGGTTTGTGTCTGGGATGTAACCAGGTCGATTTTGGTTTGTGTCTGGGATGTAACCAGGTCGATTTTGGTTTGTGTCTGGGATGTAACCAGGTCGATTTTGGTTTGTGTCTGGGATGAAACCAGGTCGATTTTGGTTTGTGTCTGGGATGTAACCAGGTCGATTTTGGTTTGTGTCTGGGATGTAACCAGGTCGATTTTGGTTTGTGTCTGGGATGTAACCAGGTCGATTTTGGTTTGTTTCTGGGATGTAACCAGGTCGATTTTGGTTTGTGTCTGGGATGTAACCAGGTCGATTTTGGTTTGTGTCTGGGATGTAAACCAGGTCGATTTTGGTTTGTGTCTGGGATGTAACCAGGTCGATTTTGGTTTGTGTCTGGGATGTAACCAGGTCGATTTTGGTTTTTTGGTTTGTGTCTGGGATGTAACCAGGTCGATTTTGGTTTGTGTCTGGGATGTAACCAGGTCGATTTTGGTTTGTGTCTGGGATGTAACCAGGTCGATTTTGGTTTGTGTCTGGGATGTAACCAGGTCGATTTTGGTTTGTGTCTGGGATGTAACCAGGTCGATTTTGGTTTGTGTCTGGGATGTAACCAGGTCGATTTTGGTTTGTGTCTGGGATGTAACCAGGTCGATTTTGGTTTGTGTCTGGGATGTAACCAGGTCGATTTTGGTTTGTGTCTGGGATGTAACCAGGTCGATTTTGGTTTGTGTCTGGGATGTAACCAGGTCGATTTTGGTTTGTGTCTGGGATGTAACCAGGTCGATTTTGGTTTGTGTCTGGGATGTAACCAGGTCGATTTTGGTTTGTGTCTGGGATGTAACCAGGTCGATTTTGGTTTGTGTCTGGGATGTAACCAGGTCGATTTTGGTTTGTTTCTGGGATGTAACCAGGTCGATTTTGGTTTGTGTCTGGGATGTAACCAGGTCGATTTTGGTTTGTGTCTGGGATGTAACCAGGTCGATTTTGGTTTGTGTCTGGGATGTAACCAGGTCGATTTTGGTTTGTTTCTGGGATGTAACCAGGTCGATTTTGGTTTGTGTCTGGGATGTAACCAGGTCGATTTTGGTTTGTGTCTGGGATGTAACCAGGTCGATTTTGGTTTGTTTCTGGGATGTAACCAGGTCGATTTTGGTTTGTGTCTGGGATGTAACCAGGTCGATTTTGGTTTGTGTCTGGGATGTAACCAGGTCGATTTTGGTTTGTATCTGGGATGTAACCAGGTCGATTTTGGTTTGTGTCTGGGATGTAACCAGGTCGATTTTGGTTTGTGTCTGGGATGTAACCAGGTCGATTTTGGTTTGTTTCTGGGATGTAACCAGGTCGATTTTGGTTTGTTTCTGGGATGTAACCAGGTCGATTTTGGTTTGTATCTGGGATGTAACCAGGTCGATTTTGGTTTGTGTCTGGGATGTAACCAGGTCGATTTTGGTTTGTGTCTGGGATGTAACCAGGTCGATTTTGGTTTGTTTCTGGGATGAATGTTCCTGTTCAGTGCTGTCCAGATGGTTCTGATTGTGTTGTGACCAGGTTGTTCTTCTGTCTTCTCTTCCAGGGAGTGTTCCTGTTCAGTGCTGTCCAGATGGTTCTGATTGTGTTGTGACCAGGTTGTTCTTCTGTCTTCTCTTCCAGGGAGTGTTCCTGTTCAGTGCTGTCCAGATGGTTCTGATTGTGTTGTGACCAGGTTGTTGTTCTGTCTTCTCTTCCAGGGAGTGTTCCTGTTCAGTGCTGTCCAGATGGTTCTGATTGTGTTGTGACCAGGTTGTTCTGTCTTCCAGGGAGTGTTCCTGTTCAGTGCTGTCCAGATGGTTCTGATTGTGTTGTGACCAGGTTGTTCTGTCTTCCAGGGAGTGTTCCTGTTCAGTGCTGTCCAGATGGTTCCTCTCACCATGAACAACTACGTGTTCCCGGCCTGGGGACAGGGAGTAGGTTGGTGCATGGCGTTGTCCTCCATGCTCCTGATACCTGGATACATGATCTATATGTTCCTCAACCTCAAGGGGGATTACAAAGAGGTATGGACATCTTCTTATTTCTTCCTCAGATGCTGCCAATCACTATATATATATATATATATTGTATTTATTATGGATCCTCATTAGTTCCTGTCAGGGTAGAAGCTACTCTTCCTGGGGTTTATTATGGGTCTTCATTAGTTCCTGCCAAGGCAGCAGCTACTCTTCCTGGGGTTTATTATGGATCCCCATTAGTTCCTGCCAAGGCAGCAGCTACTCTTCCTGGGGTTTATTATGGATCCCCATTAGTTCCTGCCAAGGCAGCAGCTACTCTTCCTGGGGTTTATTATGGATCTTCATTAGTTCCTGCCAAGGCAGCAGCTCAGGCCACTGCTCTACTACCACAGATCTACAATACAAAATCCATGTTGACGTGTGTGTAGAGTGTGTTAGCATGGGTATGTGTTAGCATGGGTATGTGTTAGCATGGGTATGTGTTAGCATGGGTATGTGTTAGCATGGGTATGTGTATGTGTCTGTGCCTGTGTGTGTGTCTCTTCACAGTCCCCGCTGTTCCATAAGATGTATTTTTATCTGTTTTTATAAATCTGATTGTACTGCTTGCATCAGTTACTTTATGGCTCTATGTAGTACTGCGCGCCTCCCATAGTCTGTTCTGGACTTGGGAACTGTGAAGAGACCTCTGGTGGCATGTCTTGTGGGATATGCATGGGTGTTCGAGCTGTGTGCCAGTAGTTTGAATTCATTAATACTTGTATTTGTGAGAGGTATTGACATGTTGAATGCACTGAGTCTGTTTAATCTCTCCTCCACTTTGAGAGATTGACATACATATTATTAATGTTAGCTCTCTGTGTACATTTAAGGGCCAACCGTGCTGCCCTGTTCTGAGCCAATTGTAAAAAGTCCCTCTTCGTGGCACCAGACCACACAACTGGACAGTAGTCCAGGTGTGACAAAACTAGGGCCTGTAGAACCTGCATTGTTGATAGTGCTGTTAAGGCAGAGCAGTGCTTTATTATAGACAGACTTCTCCCCATCTTACCTACTGTTGTATCAATATGTTTCAACCATAACAGTTTTACAATCCAGGGTTACTCCAAGCAGTTTAGTCACCTCAGTTTGCTCAATTTCCACATTAATCATTACAAGATTTAGTTGAGGTTTAGAGTTTAATGAATGAATAGTCCCAAATTCAATGCTTTTAGTTTTTGAAAAATTTAGAACAAGTGCATTTCTTGCCACCCATTCTGAAACTAACAGCAGCTCTTTGTTAAGTGTTGCAGTCATTTCAGTCTCTGTAGTAGCTGACGTGTATAGTGTTGAGTCATCCACATATATAGAAACTCTGCTTTTACTCAAAGCCAGTGGCTTTAACAGGAAGTGATGCATGTTTAGTTGTCATTAGTAAAGATTTTAAAAAGGAGACACTTTTATCCAAATCAACTTTGTCATGCATACATTTTTTGTATTTCGCAATCCGGGTGTTCCCTGGAATCGAACCCACTTTCCTGGCTTTACAAGAGCTCACATACTGTATATTCAGAGTCATGGGGTGGCCATTTTGTGTCCACAAAACAGCTCAGCCCTCACAAATCCCAAAAAGCTTCCAAAAATAACCATATCATGTGATTCCGAAAGAGTTCCGGCTCGAAGGACCAATGTCCTGCAGCAGAGTTTGGATTTTGTAGTATTTTAAGTAGGTGGGAAGGCACTTAATTCAAAAACAAGTTTGGAATATTGCTGAAAACTGAAATCACATTTACATAAGTATTCAGACCCTTTACTCAGTAATTTGTCGAAGCACCTTTTGCAGTTGTTGCAGCCACGAGTCTTCTTGGGTATGACACTACAAGCTTTGCACACTTGTATTTGGGGAGTTTCTCCCATTCTGCTCTGTCAGGTTTGATGGCAAGCGTCACTGCACAGCTATTTTCAGACCAGAGAATCTTTTTTTTTGGTACCCTTCCCAGATCTGTGCCTCGACACAATCCCGTCTCATAGCTCTACGGACAACTCCTTCAACCTCATGGTTTTTGTTTTTGCTCTGACATGCGCTATCAACTGTGGGTCCTTATATAGACAGATGTGTGCCTTTCCAAACCATGTCCAATCAATTGAATTGACCAAAGGTGGACTCCAATCAAGTTGTAGAAACATCTCAAGGTTGATCAATGGAAACACGGATGCACCTTGTGCTCAATTTCAAGTCTCAAAGCAAAGGTTCTGAATACTTATGTAAATAAGGTCTTTCTGTTTTTTTATTTTAAATACATTTACAAAAATGTCTAAAAACCTGTTTTCGCTTTGTCATTATGGGGTATAGTGTGCAGATGGATGAGGAAAATGTTATTTCATCCATTTAGAACAAGGCTGAAACGTTACAAAATGTGGAAAAAGTCAAGGGGTATCTGAATACTTTCCGAATGCACCGTAGAAATAGACAGAATTAAACATAGAGAAATAGAGATAGAAATTGACATCGAAATAGACATTGAAATAGACATAGAAATAGACAGAGAAATAGACATAGAAATAGACAGAAATAAACATTGACATAGAAATAGACAGAGAAATAGACATAGAAATAGACAGGGGTAATAGACATAGAGAAATAGACAGAGAAATAGAGATAGAAACAGACATAGACATAGAAATAGACATAGAAATAAACATAGCTATAGAAATAGGCATAGAGAAATAGACACTGACATAGAAATCGACAGACAGGGAAATAGACATAGAGAAATAGACAGGGGTAATAGACATAGAGAAATAGACAGGGGTAATAGACAGATAAATAGACAGAGAAATAGAGATAGACATAGAAATAGACATAGAAATAAACATAGCTATAGAAATAGGCATAGAGAAATAGACACTGACATAGAAATCGACAGACAGGGAAATAGACATAGAGAAATAGACAGGGGTAATAGACAGATAAATAGACAGAGAAATAGAGATAGACATAGAAATAGACATAGAAATAAACATAGCTATAGAAATAGGCATAGAGAAATAGACACTGACATAGAAATCGACAGACAGGGAAATAGACATAGAGAAATAGACAGGGGTAATAGACATAGAGAAATAGACAGAGAAATAGAGATAGACATAGAAATAGACATAGAAATAAACATAGCTATAGAAATAGGCATAGAGAAATAGACACTGACATAGAAATAGACAGACAGGGAAATAGACATAGAGAAATAGACAGGGGTAATAGACATAGAGAAATAGACAGGGGTAATAGACATAGAGAAATAGACAGAGAAATAGAGATAGACATAGAAATAGACATAGAAATAAACATAGCTATAGAAATAGGCATAGAGAAATAGACACTGACATAGAAATAGACAGGGAAATCGACAGACAGGGAAATAGACAGAGAAATAGACAGAGAAATAGACATATAGACATAGACATGTAGACATAGACAGACAGACATAGAGAAAGAGACATTGACATAGAAATAGACCGAAATAGACATAGAAATAGACAGGGAAATCGACAGACAGGGAAATAGACATAGAGAAATAGACAGAGAAATAGACATATAGACATAGACATAGACAGACATAGAGAAAGAGACATAGACAGACAGATAGACATAGACATAGATGTTCAGTTGAAAAAGAGAGGAGTATGAGGCCGGTCAGTCACGTGATCAGTGTTCAGCTGCAGCTTGCAGTGAAAGGCTGATCAGTAATTGTTGGTTCGGTTGGAGGCGCTGCTTGCAGTCATCACTTGCAACGAGACGAGCAGCTGTCAGCCCCTTTTGTGTCAGTCAGTGGAGTCTTGATTGCCTAAATTGTAGCAATCAGTTCACTTGATTAGTATGTGTCAAGCAACAGATGGAAGTAGGTTCACGCAGACACTGAGACAGCTAGCTATCTAGTGCATCATGACACAATGTATAGCATAATAACAAGATATTCGATGGTAGCAATGTGAAAGCTTAATTTACTGCAGTGGGCTAAATCAGGGTCACGCAGAGTGTTTCTTGGTAGTCCTAAACAAATCTACACATGGTTTATGTGCCTAAAAAAAGAAGAAGATACCTGTACCATGTCAGATACAGAGTTGAAATGTATTCCATTTTGAGTTTGCCTCCCAATATTACACTTTATATACGTCACAGAAGTCTGAAATATAACAACACCGTTTGAAACACTGTATTTTTTTCGTATTTTTTTTTAAATGTTTTTTTTTTCCTTATTAAATTATGAGAAAAAAAATGAATAACATTCCACCCATGAGGCCACTAGATAATTTGACTGCAGGAAAGGGCTACAAATGTCAACAAGCAGACTGAATTGGTTGTTGTTGTTGTTGTTGTTGTTGTTGAAACGTATCGTTTCTTTGCAGCGTTTGCAGATGGCGTTGGTAATGTTATAACTTGCCAGGTCGTAATTGTAAATGAGAACTTGTTCTCAACTGGCCTACCTGGTTAAATAAAGGTGTTCTCAACTAGCCTACCTGGTTAAATAAAGGTGTTCTCAACTAGCCTACCTGGTTAAATAAAGGTGAAATAAAAAAAATAAAAAAATAACTCAACAATGTGAAAGCCTAAAGAATTCAGCACAACGGGCGTTTTTTAAAAAATGTATCGTTCTCTCGCACATCGCAGCGTCTGCGGATAATGATCCAGCCCCCGATGATGGTGAAAGGAGAACGCCAGGAGAACGGCCCTGAGCAGACTGCAGCAGAAGCAGAGAACCTGGCCACTGAAGAGGCTTACATCTAAACCTCGTTACTACATCCTAAACCCTCGAGGCAAACTCTCTGCAGAAAACAACGTAATCAAGGTGAAACGCAACCAAGGGATTCGTCTCAAATGGCACACAATTACCTATGTAGTTACACTACTTTTGACCAGGGCCAATATAGAGAGTGTTTCATATAGGTACTATTCCTTCTGGGCCCTGGTCAAATGGAACCCTATTCCCTCTGGGCCCTGGTCAAATGGAACCCTATTCCCTCTGGGCCCTGGTCAAATGGAACCCTATTCCCTCTGGGCCCTGGTCAAATGGAACCCTATTCCCTCTGGGCCCTGGTCAAATGGAACCCTATTCCCTCTGGGCCCTGGTCAAATGGAACCCTATTCCCTCTGGGCCCTGGTCAAATGGTACCCTATTCCCTCTGGGCCCTGGTCAAATGGAACCCTATTCCCTCTGGGCCCTGGTAAAATGGAACCCTATTCCCTCTAGGCCCTGGTCAAATGGAACCCTTTTCCCTCTAGGCCCTGGTCAAATGGAACCCTATTCCCTCTGGGCCCTGGTAAAATGGAACCCTATTCCCTCTAGGCCCTGGTCAAATGGTACCCTATTCCCTCTGGGCCCTGGTCAAATGGTACCCTATTCCCTCTGGGCCCTGGTCAAATGGAACCCTATTCCCTCTGGGCCCTGGTCAAATGGAACCCTATTCCCTCTGGGCCCTGGTCAAATGGTACCCTATTCCCTCTGGGCCCTGGTCAAATGGTACCCTATTCCCTCTGGGCCCTGGTCAAATGGAACCCTATTCCCTCTGGGTCCTGGTCAAATGGAACCCTATTCCCTCTAGGCCCTGGTCAAATGGAACCCTTTTCCCTCTAGGCCCTGGTCAAATGGAACCCTATTCCCTCTGGGCCCTGGTCAAATGGTACCCTATTCCCTATGGGCCCTGGTCAAAAGTAGTGCACTACATAGAGAATAGCATACATAGGGAAAAGTGTTCTATTTGAGATGCAAAAAAAAAAATGACTTCGATGTCTATCTAATCACCTACCTCCAGGGGAAACATATGACCAACCTGATTACTATTTTATTTTTCTTCTTTTTTTATTAAAAAAACGTTTTTCTTCTTTTTGTTGGTTTGTAAAAAAAAAAAAAGGAGTAAAACAGAAAGAAGAAAGGTAAAGTAGATTAACTAGCCAGATCAGAATGAAGAAAGGTAAAGTAGATTAACTAGCCAGATCAGAATGAAGAAAGGTAAAGTAGATTAACTAGCCAGATCAGAATGAAGAAAGGTAAAGTAGATTAACTAGCCAGATCAGAATGAAGAAAGGTAAAGTAGATTAAGTAGCCAGATCAGAATGAAGAAAGGTAAAGTAGATTAACTAGCCAGATCAGAATGAAGAAAGGTAAAGTAGATTAACTAGCCAGATCAGAATGAAGAAAGGTAAAGTAGATTAACTAGCCAGATCAGAATGAAGAAAGGTAAAGTAGATTAACTAGCCAGATCAGAATGAAGAAAGGTAAAGTAGATTAACTAGCCAGATCAGAATGAAGAAAGGTAAAGTAGATTAACTAGCCAGATCAGAATGAAGAAAGGTAAAGTAGATTAACTAGCCAGATCAGAATGAAGAAAGGTAAAGTAGATTAACTAGCCAGATCAGAATGAAGAAAGGTAAAGTAGATTAAGTAGCCAGATCAGAATGAAGAAAGGTAAAGTAGATTAAGTAGCCAGATCAGAATGAAGAAAGGTAAAGTAGATTAAGTAGCCAGATCAGAATGAAGAAAGGTAAAGTAGATTAAGTAGCCAGATCAGAATGAAGAAAGGTAAAGTAGATTAACTAGCCAGATCAGAATGAAGAAAGGTAAAGTAGATTAAGTAGCCAGATCAGAATGAAGAAAGGTAAAGTAGATTAACTAGCCAGATCAGAATGAAGAAAGGTAAAGTAGATTAACTAGCCAGATCAGAATGAAGAAAGGTAAAGTAGATTAAGTAGCCAGATCAGAATGAAGAAAGGTAAAGTAGATTAACTAGCCAGATCAGAATGAAGAAAGGCTATGTTACAGGACATGCATGATGTTATTGTCAACGGTTCTATTTCATATGCAAAACATTTTAGTCTTTTCTGAAATTATTACCTAGAAAATTACTGTAATTTGAATTATAATTTAAATTTGTAGGCCCAATATGATTCAACACTACTGTGCTAATTTAAAGATATTTACTTAAATTAATCTATTAAAAATACAATTATTGTAAAAAAGGTTATATATAGATTATAATTCATATGTGTTTGTATTTAAAAGAAATATAGAAAAAGGAAAGTGTTACAGAAAGTAGTGAAATTAATGCAAAATGAAAGATGCATAGTGGAATTGAATATTGACCAATTATAAGCAACGACCGTTATGGGAAAGTGCAACCTGAAAGGCCAAATCTCCATATCTATGTATATAATATTATCACTGTTTTCCAAGATCCGGCCATTTTTGCCACTATCTTACCCCTTACTTATTTTCCCGGAGCAACCCTTTGAAAAGCACAAAGGCCAATGTGGATCTCAAAACTTCCCATTCGGTATGACTATTACACAATGCAGATTAACATTATCATACCAGAGACTGTTACAATTGTATCTTTGTTTTCTAAAGAACAATAACTTTTTTTTTTTTTTTTTAAGAATCATTTTGTAGGATGTGTTCTATGTAAGAGTGAGATGGACCAAAATCATACACGTCAATAAAAGAAAAACACGATTACCAACCTATTGACATGAGACATATCCCTCCCATCCCGTCAATGCAGATAACACAGTACTATAAGCATTATTATCACAGAAGTAGCATTTGAGCAGTGACTGCATGACAATTCCTTCTAACAATCCAGAGATACTGTTTAACTTCAAACTTGTTTCCCACATTAGTCCAGACCTCAGGAACAGTCGTGAAAAGTGACCAAATTATCTGATGAAACTACTGAGATGATAGCCAGTCGTCTGTTGTTAGTCAATCATTCTAGTCCTAGTCTGACTGTGCAGGTTTCCTATGTCAGGTTCTGAAAGAGAAGTGTTATAGATGGACCACAACCTACCCTGGTCCGAAAACATAGGCCAATATTACTACTGAAATTATACTTTTCTTTTTTTGAAAAAATAAACATTAATTATCAAGTTGTTTTTCAATAAATAAATATATATAGTATCAATCAAAAATATGCACACACCTACTCATTAAAAAGTTTTTATTTTTATTTTTTACATGGTATAATAATAGTGAAGACATCAAAACTATGAAGTAACACATATGGAATCATGTAGTAACCAAACTGAGATGATTTGGGAGGAGTTGGACCACAGAGTGAAGGAAAAGAAGCCAACAAGTGCTCAGCATATGTGGGAACTTCAATAAGGTTGGAAAATCATTCCAGGTGAAACTGGTTGAGAGATTGCCAAGGCGAAGGGTGACTACTTATATATTTGTTGAACACTTTTTTGGTTACTACATGATTCCATATGTGTTATTTCATAGTTTTTCTGCCTTCACTTTTATTCTACAATGTAGAAAATAGTACAAATAAAGAAAAAACCCTGAAATGAGTAGATTTGTCCAAACTGTTGATTAGTACTGTATATATACTTATACATATACAGTGGGGCAAATGCAAATTAATTAGTTAAAATTCATTCAATGTGATTTTCTGGATTTTTGTTTTAGATTCCGTCTCTCACAATTGTAGTGTACCTATGATAAAAAAAATTACAGACCTCTACGTGCTTTGTAAGTAGGAAAACCTGGAAAATCGGCAGTGTATCAAATACTTGTTCTCCCCACTGTGTAGACCGATTAGTACTGTATATATACATATACATATATAGACCGATTATGTAGTAATCTAAACAAATTATCAAAGTTGTATTTCTATAAAGATTAAACTAGTTTGTTTCCATGGCAGCGACAAATGACAAGGATCCTGGTTTAAATGAGTCATTTTAGTCACTGCAAAGAATATAAAACTAAAATGTGCAATGAATTAAGGTTCCCATTAATTTTGTATAAAAGTTACTGCAGTTTTCTGTCTAAAATGATGTTGTAAAACTCTACTGTGTTATACATGTAACTGTGAATGTCCATACAAGTTTTTTTGTTGTCTAAATGTGGAAAAAAATCTGCTATTATTTGCTGTTTTCTGCAATAATAGGATTATTTCAGAAACTAAAGCACATATATCTTATATTATATATATCTTTCTGAAATGTAAAAAAAAAATAATAGATGGCAATAACAATAATAGTAGAATAATTAAATCATAGATACACTTGTCTAGTCAAAGAATCTTGTTTTGTATATTTCTACCAGTCTCATGGGCCTAATGTAAAATATTCTATGTACAATATATAATACATGCCGTTAGATGGTGTTATATGAAAAAGCATGATTGCCATATATGTTATCTGCAGAAGTAAATAAAGAACTATAGATTATAACGTGTGCTTTCATCATGTATATTTTTTTTTAATGGGGAAAATATATATATATATATTTTTTACAGTTGATTTATTTCAAACAAATGTATTTAAATCAGATTTAAAATGTTATTAGATGTAGTATTACAAAGAGTAAGTAACCCCCCCACCATGTAGAATATGGTCAAGACCTTAAAGAGATGTGACCCCCCCCAACTTGTAGAATATGGTCATGACCTTAAAGAGATGTGACCCCCCCCCACCATGTAGAATATGGTCATGACCTTAAAGAGATGTGACCCCCGCCATGTAGAATATGGTCAAGACCTTAAAGAGATGTGACCCCCTCCCATGTAGAATATGGTCAAGACCTTAAAGAGATGTGACCCCACCATGTAGAATATGGTCAAGACCTTAAAGAGATGTGACCCCCCCATGTAGAATATGGTCAAGACCTTAAAGAGATGTGACCCCCCACCATGTAGAATATGGTCAAGACCTTAAAGAGATGTGACCCCCCCATGTAGAATATGGTCAAGACCTTAAAGAGATGTGATGGTCAAGACCCACCACCATGTAGAATATGGTCAAGACCTTAAAGAGATGTGACCCCCATGTAGAATATGGTCAAGACCTTAAAGAGATGTGACCCCCACCATGTAGAATATGGTCAAGACCTTAAAGAGATGTGACCCCCCAACTTGTAGAATATGGTCAAGACCTTAAAGAGATCAAGACCTTAAAGAGATGTGACCCCCCCCATGTAGAATATGGTCAAGACCTTAAAGAGATGTGACCCCCCACCATGTAGAATATGGTCAAGACCTTAAAGAGATGTGACCCCCCCATGTAGAATATGGTCAATTACCTTAAAGAGATGTGACCCCCCACCATGTAGAATATGGTCAAGACCTTAAAGAGCTGTGACCCCCCACCATGTAGAATATGGTCAAGTCCTTAAAGAGCTGTGACCCCCCCACCATGTAGAATATGGTCAAGACATTAAAGAGATGTGACCCCCCCACCATGTCAAATGTCCCCAAGAAGGCTATTTATGCTTAATAAAAATGTAAACTCAACATGTAAAGTGTTGGTAACATGTTTTATGAACTGAAATTGAAGAACCCCAAAATTGCTGTAGATCCCTGAAATGTTCAATACAGACTTATTTCTCTCAAATTTTGTGAACAAATTTGTTTCCGTCCCTGTTAGTGAGCATTTCTCCTTTGCCAAGATAATCCATCCACCTGACAGCTGTGGCATATCAATAAGCTGATTAAACAGTATGATCATTACACAGGTGCACCTTGTGCTGGGGACAATAAAAGCCCACTAAATGTTCAGTTTTGTCACACAACACAATGCCACAGATGTCTCTCAAGTTTTGGGGAGCGTGCAATTGGCATGCTGACTGCAGGAATGTCCACCAGAGCTGTTGCCAGAAAATTGAATGTTCATTTCTCTACCATAAGCCACCTCCAACATCATTTTAGAGAATAGAAATCAAATCAAATCAAATCTGATTTGATTTGTCACATACACATGGTTAGCAGATGTTAATGCGAGTGTAGCGAAATGCTTGTGCTTCTAGTTCCAACAATGCAGTAATAACCAACAAGTAATAACATCTTCCGTCAAGATAGAACTACCAAAGGGGGCGGAGTTGCAGTCTACTGCAGAGATAGCCTGCAAAGTAATGTCATACTTTCCAGGTCCATACCCAAACAGTTCGAACTACTAATTTTGAAAATTACCCTCTCCAGAAATAAGTCTCTCACTGTTGCCGCCTGCTACCGGCCACCCTCAGCTCCCAGCTGTGCCCTGGACACCATTTGTGAATTGATCGCCCCCCATCTAGCTTCAGAGTTTGTTCTGTTAGGTGACCTAAACTGGGATATGCTTAACACCCCGGCAGTCCTACAATGTAAGCTAGATGCCCTCAATCTCACTCAAATCATCAAGGAACCCACCAGGTACAACCCTAACTCTGTAAACAAGGGCACCCTCATAGACGTCATCCTGACCAACTGGCCCTCCAAATACACCTCCGCTGTCTTCAACCAGGATCTCAGCGATCACTGCCTCATTGCCTGTATCCGCCACGGAGCCGCAGTCAAACGACCACCCCTCATCACTGTCAAACGCTCCCTAAAACACTTCTGTGAGCAGGCCTTTCTAATCGACCTGGCCCGGGTATCCTGGAAGGACATTGACCTCATCCCGTCAGTTGAGGATGCCTGGTCATTCTTTAAAAGTAACTTCCTCACCATTTTAGATAAGCATGCTCCGTTCAAAAATGCAGAACAAAGAACAGATACAGCCCTTGGTTCACTCCAGACCTGACTGCCCTCGACCAGCACAAAAACATCCTGTGGCGGACTGCAATAGCATCGAATAGCCCCCGTGATATGCAACTGTTCAGGAAGTCAGGAACCAATACACGCAGTCAGTCAGGAAAGCTAAGGCCAGCTTCTTCAGGCAGAAGTTTGCATCCTGTAGCTCCAACTCCAAAAAGTTCTGGGACACTGTGAAGTCCATGGAGAACAAGAGCACCTCCTCCCAGCTGCCCACTGCACTGAGGCTAGGTAACACGGTCTCCACCGATAAATCCACGATTATCGAAAGCTTCAATAAGCACTTCTCAACGGCTGGCCATGCCTTCCGCCTGGCTACTCCAACCTCGGCCAACAGCTCCGCCCCCCCGCAGCTCCGCCCAAGCCTCTCCAGGTTCTCCTTTACCCAAATCCAGATAGCAGATGTTCTGAAAGAGCTGCAAAACCTAGACCCGTACAAATCAGCTGGGCTTGACAATCTGGACCCTCTATTTCTGAAACTATCTGCCGCCATTGTCGCAACCCCTATTACCAGCCTGTTCAACCTCTCTTTCATATCGTCTGAGATCCCCAAGGATTGGAAAGCTGCCGCAGTCATCCCCCTCTTCAAAGGGGGAGACACCCTGGATCCAAACTGCTATAGACCTATATCCATCCTGCCCTGCCTATCTAAGGTCTTCGAAAGCCAAGTCAACAAACAGGTCACTGACCATCTCGAATCCCACCGTACCTTCTCCGCTGTGCAATCTGGTTTCCGAGCGGTCACGGGTGCACCTCAGCCACGCTCAAGGTACTAAACAATATCATAACCGTCATCGATAAAAGACAGTACTGTGCAGCCTTCTTCATCAACCTGGCCAAGGCTTTCGACTCTGTCAATCACCATATTCTTATCGGCAGACTCAGTAGCCTCGGTTTTTCGGATGGCTGCCTTGCCTGGTTCACCAATTACTTTGCAGACAGAGTTCAGTGTGTCAAATCGGAGGGCATGCTGTCCGGTCCTCTGGCAGTCTCTATGGGGGTGCCACAGGGTTCAATCTCGGGCCGACTCTTTTCTCTGTATATATCAATGATGTTGCTCTTGCTGCGGGCGATTCCCTGATCCACCTCTACGCAGACGACACCATTCTATATACTTTCGGCCCGTCATTGAACACTGTGCTATCTAACCTCCAAACGAGCTTCAATGCCATACAGCACTCCTTCCGTGGCCTCCAACTGCTCTTAAACGTGAGTAAAACCAAATGCATGCTTTTCAACCGATCGCTGCCTGCACCCGCATGCCCGACTAGCATCACCACCCTGGATGGTTCCGACCTTGAATATGTGGACATCTATAAGTACCTAGGTGTCTGGCTAGACTGCAAACTCTCCTTCCAGACTCACATCAAACATCTCCAATCGAAAATCAAATCAAGAGTCGGCTTTCTATTCCGCAACAAAGCCTCCTTCACTCACGCCGCCAAGCTTACCCTAGTAAAACTGACTATCCTACCGATCCTCGATTTCGGCAATGTCATCTACAAAATGGCTTCCAACACTCTACTCAGCAAACTGGATGCAGTCTATCATAGTGCCATCCGTTTTGTCACCAAAGCACCTTATACCACCCACCACTGCTACTTGTATGCTCTAGTCGGCTGGCCCTCGCTACATATTCGTCGCCAGACCCACTGGCTCCAGGTCATCTACAAGTCCATGCTAGGTAAAGCTCCGCCTTATCTCAGTTCACTGGTCACGATGGCAACACCCATCCGTAGCACACGCTCCAGCAGGTGTATCTCACTGATCATCCCTAAAGCCAACACCTCATTTTGGCCGCCTTTCGTTCCAGTACTCTGCTGCCTGTGACTGGAACGAACTGCAAAATCGCTGAAGTTGGAGACTTTTATCTCCTCACCAACTTCAAACATCAGCTATCCGAGCAGCTAACCGATCGCTGCAGCTGTACATAGTCTATTGGTAAATAGCCCACCCATTTTCACCTACCTCATTCCCATACTGTTTTTATACTGTTTTTTTAATTTATTTATTTACTTTTCTGCTCTTTTGCACACCAATATCTCTACCTGTACATGACCATCTGATCATTTATCACCCCAGTGTTAATCTGCAAAATTGTATTATTCGCCTACCTCCTCATGCCTTTTGCACACATTGTATATAGACTGCCCATTTTTTTCTACTGTGTTATTGAATTGTTAATTGTTTACTCCATGTGTAACTCTGTGTTGTCTGTTCACACTGCTATGCCAGGTCGCAGTTGCAAATGAGAACTTGTTCTCAACTAGCCTACCTGGTTAAATAAAGGTGAAATAAAAAAATAAAAATAAAAATTGAGTGCAGTATATACATATGAGATGAGTATGTAAACAAAGTGGCATAGTTAAAGTGGCTAGTGATACATGTATTACATAAAGATGCAGTAGATGATATAGAGTACAGTATATACATATACATATGAGATGAGACATATGAGATGAATAATGTAGGGTATGTAAACATTATATTAGGTAGCATTGTTTAATGTTAGTGGTGGCTGTTTAACAGTCTGATGGCCTTGAGATAGAAGCTCTTTTTCAGTCTCTCGGTCCCAGCTTTGATGCACCTGTACTGACCTCGCCTTCTGGATGATAGCGGGGTGAACAGGCAGTGGCTCGGGTGGTTGTTGTCCTTGATGATCTTTATGGCCTTCCTGTGACATCGGGTGGTGTAGGTATCCTGGAGGGCAGGTAGTTTGCCCCCGGTAATGCGTTGTGCAGACCTCACTACCCTCTGGAGAGCCTTACGGTTGTGGGCGGAGCAGTTGCCGTACCAGGTGGTGAGACAGCCCGACAGGATGCTCTCGATTGTGCATCTGTAGAAGTTTGTGAGTGCTTTTGGTGACAAGCCAAATTTCTTCAGCCTCCTGAGGTTGAAGAGGCGCTGCTGCGCCTTCTTCACGATGCTGTCTGTGTGGGTGGACCAATTCAGTTTGTCTGTGATGTGTACGCCGAGGAACAGCATTCTCACATAGGTATTCCTCTTGTCCAGATGGGTTAGGGCAGTGTGCAGTGTGGTTGATATTGCATCGTCTGTAGACCCATTTGGGCGGTAAGCAAATTGGAGTGGGTCTAGGGTGTCAGGTAGGGTGGAGGTGATATGGTCCTTGACTAGTCTCTCAAAGCACTTCATGATGACGGAAGTGAGTGCTACGGGGCGGTAGTCGTTTAGCTCAGTTACCTTAGCTTTCTTGGGAACAGGAACAATGGTGGCCCTCTTGAAGCATGTGGGAACAACAGACTGGGATGTCCGTAAACACACCAGCCAGCTGGTCTGCGCATGCTCTGAGAGCCCGGCTGGGGATGCCGTCTGGGCCTGCAGCCTTGCGAGGGTTGACACGTTTAAATGTTTTCCTCACGTCGGCTGCAGTGAAGGAGAGTCCGCATGTTTTAGTTGCGGGCCGTGTCAGTGGCACTGTATTGTCCTCAAAGCGGGCAAAAAAGTTATTTAGTCTGCCTGGGAGCAAGACATCCTGGTCCGTGACTGGGCTGGTTTTCTTTTTGTAATCCGTGATTGACTGTAGACCCTGCCACATACCTCTTGTGTCTGAGCCGTTGAATTGAGATTCTACTTTGTCTCTATACTGACGCTTAGCTTGTTTGATTGCCTTGTGGAGGGAATAGTTACACTGTTTGTATTCGGTCATGTTGCCAGACACCTTGCCCTGATTAAAAGCAGTGGTTGGGGCTTTCAGTTTCACGCGAATGCTGCCATCAATCCACGGTTTCTGGTTTGGGAATGTTTTAATCATTGCTATGGGAACGACATCTTCAACGCACGTTCTAATGAACTCGCTCACCGAATCAGCGTATTCGTCAATGTTGTTGTCTGACGCAATACGAAATATATCCCAGTCCACGTGATTGAAGCAGCCTTGGAGTGTGGAATCAGATTGGTCGGACCAGCGTAGAACAGACCTCAGCGCGGGAGCTTCTTGTTTTAGTTTCTGTCTGTAGGCAGGGATCAACAAAATGGAGTCGTGGTCAGCTTTTCCGAAAGGAGGGCGGGGCAGGGCCTTATATCCGTCGCGGAAGTTAGAATAGCAGTGATCCAAGGTTTTTCCAGCCCTGGTTGCGCAATCGATATGCTGATAAAATTTAGGGAGTCTTGTTTTCAGATTAGCCTTGTTAAAATCCCCAGCTACGATGAATGCAGCCTCCGGATAAATGGATTCCAGTTTGCAAATCTAAATCTAAATCAGGTGAACAGAATGAGTTCCTGTATGTTGTTATGATCACACCACGTCACGTTAACCATGAAGCATACGCCCCCGCCCCTCTTCTTACCAGAAAGATGTTTGTTTCTGTCGGCGCGATGCGTGGAGAAACCAGCTGGCTGCAACGATTCCGATAGTGTCTCTCCAGTGAGCCATGTTTCCGTGAAGCAAAGAACGTTACAGTCTCTGATGTCCCTCTGGAATGCTACCCTTGCTCGGATTTCATCAACCTTGTTGTCAATAGACTGGACATTGGCGAGAAGAATGCTAGGAAGTGGTGCACGATGTGCCCTTCTTGATCCAAATCAGTGGTGCACAGAATGACCTTCTTGATCCAAATCAGTCAGGTTTCAAGACTAGTCATTCAACTGAGACTGCTCTTCTCTGTATCACGGAGGCGCTCCGCACTGCTAAAGCTAACTCTCTCTCCTCTGCTCTCATCCTTCTAGACCTATCGGCTGCCTTCGATACTGTGAACCATCAGATCCTCCTCTCCACCCTCTCCGAGTTGGGCATCTCCGGCGCGGCCCACGCTTGGATTGCGTCCTACCTGACAGGTCGCTCCTACCAGGTGGCGTGGCGAGAATCCGTCTCCTCACCACGTGCTCTCACCACTGGTGTCCCCCAGGGCTCTGTTCTAGGCCCTCTCCTATTCTCGCTATACACCAAGTCACTTGGCTCTGTCATAACCTCACATGGTCTCTCCTATCATTGCTATGCAGACGACACACAATTAATCTTCTCCTTTCCCCTTCTGACGACCAGGTGATCTCTGCATGTCTGGCAGACATATCAGTGTGGATGACGGATCATCACCTCAAGCTTCTCTTCCTCCCGGGAAGGACTCAGTTCCATGATCTCGCCATCACTGACAACTCCATTGTGTAATGTCCCAGAGCGCTAAGAACCTTGGCGTGATCCTGGACAACACCCTGTCGTTCTCAAATAACATCAAGGCGGTGGCCCGTTCCTGTAGGTTCATGCTCTACAACATCCGCAGAACGACCCTGCCTCACACAGGAAGCGGCGCAGGTCCTAATCCAGGCACTTGTCATCTCCCGTCTGGATTACTGCAACTCGCTGTTGGCTGGGCTCCCTGCCTGTGCCATTAAACCCTACAACTCATCCAGAACGCCGCAGCCCGTCTGGTGTTCAACCTTCCCAAGTTCTCTCACGTCACCCCGCTCCTCCGCTCTCTCCACTGGCTTCCAGTTGAAGCTCGCATCCGCTACAAGACCATGGTGCTTGCCTCACGGAGCTGTGAGGGGAACGGCACCTCACTACCTCCAGGCTCTGATCAGGCCCTACACCCAAACAAGGGCACTGCGTTCATCCACCTCTGGCCTGCTCGCCTCCCTACCACTGAGGAAGTACATCAGCCCAGTCAAAACTGTTCGCTGCTCTGGCCCCCAATGGTGGAACAAACCCCTCACGACGGAGGACAGCGGAGTCAATCACCACCTTCCGGAGACACCTGAAACCCCACCTCTTTAAGGAATACCTAGGATAGGATAAAGTAATCCTTCTCCCCCCTTAAAAGACCTAGATGCACTATTGTAAAGTGGCTGTTCCACTGGATGTCATAAGGTGAAAGCACCAATTTGTAAGTCGCTCTGGATAAGAGCGTCTGCTAAATGACTTAAATGTAAATGTAAATGTGCCCGTCTCCGGAGTCTGACCAGAAGACCGCTCTGTTACCCCCTTTTACCCCCTTTTACGAAGTCGTTTTTTTGGGTCGCCGGCTGGGATCCATTCCGTTGTCCTGGGTGAAAAGCAGAACACAGGATCCGCTTTGCGAAAGTCATATTCTTGGTCGTACTGACGGTGAGTTGACGCTGCTCTTATGTTCAGTAGTTCTTCTCGACTGTATGTAATGAAACCTAAGATGACCTGGGGTACTAATGTAAGAAATGACACGTAAAAAAAACAAAAAAACTGCATAGTTTCCTAGGAACGCGAAGCGAGGCGGCCATCTCTGTCGGCGCCGGAAGAGTGTTTTAGTTAGTAGCCAATAGGTTATTGTGGCTATTGGAGCATAATGCAGGTCTACCAACAAAACCAATGGAGCAAATCCCATAATATTACCACATGGAAATAGCTGTGGGAACATGTCATTTGGATTTTTAATTTTTAAACATTAAATCATTATGAGTGAGCACTAAATTTAGCAAGTAGACGACTATTGTTCACGTCTGATTTCCTAATACTCCAAAATTACCATTGATACAACTCCTGCTTATTATTATATCATCTTACAAGACTTGAGCAACCTTGATAAAGAACATCCTTCATAACAAGATATGAATTCATTATTAATGATAAAGAACATCCTTCCAAATGTACCGTAGCGAGGGGCAGGAATTGGGGGGGGAACACAATTTATTTAGACATTTTAAGATGTTAAACTTAAGCCTACCCCCTACTTTTTCGAACATTCTGTTAAAAATCGCGCAACATTTCAGCGTCCTGCTACTCATGCCAGGAATATAGTATATGCATATGATTAGTATGTGTGGATAGACGCATCTCAACATCAACTGTTCAGAGGAGACTGTGTGAATCAGGCCTTCATGGTCGAATTGCTGCAAAGAAACCACTACTAGAGGACACCAATAAGAGTCTTGCTTGGGCCAAGAAACACGAGCAATGGACATTAAAACAGTGGAAATCTGTCCTTTGGTCTGGAGTCCAAATTTGAGGTGTTTGGTTCCAACCACTGTGTCTTTGCGAGACGTAGAGTAGGTGAATGTATGATCTCCGCATATGTATTTCCCACCGTGAAGCATGGAGGAGGAGGTGTTCTGGTGCTTTGCTGGTGACACTGTCTGTGATTTATTTAGAATTCAAAGCACACTTAATCATCATGGCTAGCACAGCATTCTGCAGCGATACCATCTGGTTTGGGAAGAAAAAGAAAAACCCTTGAATGAGTAGGTGTTCGAAAAACTTTCGACCGGTAGTGTAAGTCGTTAAACGTTCATAAATACACATATGAACTGCGGCCATGGCTTAGTTATTATAATGTAGAATAAATCAGTGATTCACAGCCTGCGGGTGCAGTCTCTTGCCAGTATGGCCTCTGTCATCAAAGCCGTTGTCCTCGTATTGGATTGGATCTCCTCACTCTGTGGTACTGTATACTGCGTTATCAATATCAAACAGATGACAATTTGTTCAAATTATTCATAAAACATCTGGAGAGACAGACAGAGAGAGAGAGAGAGAGAGACAGAGACGAGAGAGACAGAGACAGAGACGAGAGAGACAGAGACAGAGAGAGACAGAGAGAGAGAGACAGAGAGAGAGAGAGAGACAGAGAGAGAGAGAGAGAGAGAGAGAAATGTCACAAAATTATCTGGTGCACGGAAACTTCACGTTACAGAGGAAATCTTGTTTTCGGTATTGCATGACTATCAGTCACTAGAACGCACAAATCTCAAATGCCAATTACTTCATGGCATTTATTAACGGATTAGCAGTCTGTAAATGCCCTGTGATGTGCAGGGTTAGAGATTGCAATGAAATTAGTCTCTGACTGGGGGGGTCCAAGCCATGCAAAGCAGTGGCGGTGGATGACGCAGGCAGAGAGAGAGAGAGAGAGAGCCTCTTAGGATCCATCAGCGTAGTGACAATGACAGATTCAGTCGAGCAGAGGTAATCTGCTCCAGACTAAAGGGGCTAGCTAAATCTGTTTCCCTGCTCTCTCTGTTGTGCTCTCCTCTCGGTCCTGGCTGCACAGGACTGTGTCTCTCTCTGCTCTCCTCTGCATAACAACAACACTGGATGAAATGCTAGTAGCCCAACACGGTCCAACACGGTCCAACACGGTCCAACACATCTCTCATCTGCCCTCTCCTCCTCTCCTTCTCTTCTCTTCTCCTCTCCCCCTCTTTCCTCTCCTCCGCTCTCCTCCTCTCCTTCTCTTCTCCTCTCCTCTCCCCCTCTTTCCTCTCCTCCGCTCTCCTCCCCTCTCCTCTCCTAGACCATATAACTCACAGAATATGGCCTGATTTCTTTTTAGATGTGCATGAGAGGCCGATTGTTTTTAACCTGTACATACGTATGTACAGTACATCTAATACGATGAACATGAATCTTTCTAATTTATTAACATGAATTCGATTTTTAGTTTGAAAGAAGGCAAATGGATTTATTTGAACGGACAAGACCACACATTATATAGACATTGGCCATGTTACCCCACATACCCTACTAAAGACCCTGTTACCCCACATACCCTACTAAAGACCCTGTTACCCCACATACCCTACTAAAGACCCTGTTACCCCACATACCCTTTTACATACCCTGTTCCCCACATACCCTACTAAAGACCCTGTTACCCCACATACCCTACTAAAGACCCTGTTACCCCACATACCCTGTTACTCTACATACCCTGTTACCCCACATACCCTGTTACTCTACATACCCTACTAAAGACCCTGTTACCCCACATACCCTGTTACCCCATATACCCTGTTACCCCATATACCCTACTAAAGACCCTGTTACCCCACATACCCTGTTACTCTACATACCCTGTTACCCCACATACCCTGTTACACTACATACCCTGTTATCCCACATACCCTGTTACATACCCTGTTACATACCCTGTTACCCCTACTAAAGACAGTGTTACTCTACATACCCTACTAAATACCCTGTTACCCCACAGACCCTGTTACTCTACATACCCTGTTACTCTACATACCCTGTTACACTACATACCCTGTTACCACACATACCCTGTTACACTACATACCCTGTTACCCCACATACCATGTTACTCTACATACCCTACTAAAGACCCTGTTAACCCTACATACCCTGTTACATATCCTGTTACCCCACATACCCTGTTACTCTACATACCCTGTTACCCCACATACCATGTTACTCTGCATACCCTACTAAAGACCCTGTTAACCCACATACCCTGTTACATACCCTGTTACAAACCCTGTTACATACCCTGTTACCCCTACTAAAGACAGTGTTACTCTACATACCCTACTAAATACCCTGTTACCCCACAGACCCTGTTACACTACATACCCTGTTACCCCACATACCCTGTTACACTACATACCTTGTTACAGACCCTGTTACCCCACATACCCTGTTTCACTACATACCCTGTTACCCCACATACCCTGTTAACCCACATACCCACATACCCTGTTAACCCACATACCCTGTTACATACCCTGTTACATACCCTGTTACATACCCTGTTACTCCTACTAAAGACAGTGTTACTCTACATACCCTACTAAATACCCTGTTACCCCACAGACCCTGTTACACTACATACCCTGTTACCCCACATACCCCGTTACACTACATACCCGGTTACCACACATACCCTGTTACACTACATACCCTGTTACAGACCCTGTTACCCCACATACCCTGTTACCCCACAGACCCTGTTACAGACCCTGTTAACCTACATACCCTGTTACTCTACATACTCTGTTACACCACATACCCTGTTACACTACATACCCTGTTACCCCACAGACCCTGTTACAGACCCTGTTACCCCACAGACCCTGTTACATACCCTGTTACAGACCCTGTTAACCTACATACCCTGTTACTCTTCATACTCTGTTACCCCACATACCCTGTTACCCCACAGACCCTGTTACAGACCCTGTTACCCCACATACCCTGTTACCCCACATACCCTGTTACTCTACATACCCTACCAAAGACCCTGTTAACCCACATACCCTGTTACATACCCTGTTACATACCCTGTTACATACCCTGTTAACCTACATACCCTGTTACTCTTCATACTCTGTTACCCCACATACCCTGTTACCCCACAGACCCTGTTACAGACCCTGTTACCCCACAGACCCTGTTACATACCCTGCTATTCCACATACCCTGTTACTCTACATACCCTACTAAGACCCTGTTATCCCACATACCCTGTTACACACCCTGTTACTCTACATACCCTGTTACCCCACATACCATGTTACTCTACATACCCTACCAAAGACCCTGTTACCCCACATACCCTGTTAACCCACATACCCTGTTACATACCCTGTTACATAAACACCCTGTTACCCTACTAAAGACAGTGTTACCCTGTTACATACCCTGTTAAATACCCTGTTAACCTACAGACCCTGTTACACTACATACCCTGTTACCACACATACCCTGTTACCCTACATACCCTGTTACAGACCCTGTTACCCCACAGACCCTGTTACATACCCCTATTCCACATACCCTGTTACACGACATACCCTGTTACAGACCCTGTTACCCCACATACCCTGTTACACCTGTTACATACCCTGTTACATACCCTGTTACTCCTACTAAAGCCTGTTACAGACCCTGTTACCCCCCACAGACCCTGTTACAGACCCTGTTAACTACATACCCTGTTACTCTACATACTCTGTTACACCCTGTTACACTAAATACCCTGTTACCCCAGCAGACCCTGTTACAGACCATGTTACCTCACATACCCTGTTACCCCACAGACCCTGTTACAGACCCTGTTAACCTACATACCCTGTTACTCTACATACTCTGTTACACCACATACCCTGTTACACTACATACCCTGTTACCCCACAGACCCTGTTACAGACCCTGTTACCCCACAGACCCTGTTACATACCCTGTTACAGACCCTGTTAACCTACATACCCTGTTACTCTTCATACTCTGTTACCCCACATACCCTGTTACCCCACATACCCTGTTACAGACCCTGTTACCCCACATACCCTGTTACCCCACATACCCTGTTACTCTACATACCCTACCAAAGACCCTGTTAACCCACATACCCTGTTACATACCCTGTTACATACCCTGTTACATACCCTGTTACATACCCTGTTACATACCCTGTTAACCTACATACCCTGTTACTCTTCATACTCTGTTACCCCACATACCCTGTTACCCCACAGACCCTGTTACAGACCCTGTTACCCCACAGACCCTGTTACATACCCTGCTATTCCACATACCCTGTTACTCTACATACCCTACTAAGACCCTGTTATCCCACATACCCTGTTACATACCCTGTTACTCTACATACCCTGTTACCCCACATACCATGTTACTCTACATACCCTACTAAAGACCCTGTTACCCCACATACCCTGTTAACCCACATACCCTGTTACATACCCTGTTACATACCCTGTTACAGACCCTGTTACACTACATACCCTGTTAAACATACCCTGTTACACTACATACCCTGTTACAGACTGTTAAACACCCTGTTACCCCACAGACCCTGTTTACCCTGTTACATACCCTGTTACCCCACATACCCTGTTACACTACATACCCTGTTACAGACCCTGTTACCCCACACACCCTGTTACAGACCCTGTTACCCCACATACCCTGTTACAGACCCTGTTACCTACATACCCTGTTACACTACATACTCTGTTACATACCCTGTTAACCTACATAACCTGTTACAGACCCTGTTACCCCACAGACCCTGTTACAGACCCTGTTAACCTACAGACCCTGTTACCCTACATACCCTGTTACAGACCCTGTTACCCCACATACCCTGTTACACTACATACCCTGTTACCCCACATACCCTGTTACACTACATACCCTGTTACACTACATACCCTGTTACCCCACAGACCCCGTTACACTACATACCCTGTTACCAAACATTCCCTGTTACACTGCTTACCCTGTTACCCCACATACCCTGTTACACTACATACCATGTTACCCCCACATAACCTGTTACACTACATACCCTGTTACAGACCCTGTTACACACATACCCTGTTACACTACATCCCCTGTTACCCCACATACCCTGTTACACTACATGCCCTGTTACATACCCTGTTACCCCACATACCCTGTTACACTACATACCCTGTTACAGACCCTGTTACCCCACAGACCCTGTTACAGACCCTGTTAACCTACATACCCTGTTACACTACATACCCTGTTACCCCACAGACCCTGTTACAGACCCTGTTACCCCTAAGACCCTGTTACTTACCCTGTTACAGACCCTGTTAACCTACATACCCTGTTACTCTTCATACTCTGTTACCCCACATACCCTGTTGCCCCACAGACCCTGTTACAGACCCTGTTAACCCACAGAGCCTTTTACACCACAGACCCTACACATACCCTGCTATTCCACATACCCTGTTACTCTACATACCCTACTAAGACCCTGTTATCCCACATACCCTGTTACATACCCTGTTACCCCACATACCATGTTACTCTACATACCCTACTAAAGACCCGGTTAACCCACATAACCTGTTACATACCCTGTTCATACCCTGTTACCCCTACTAAAGACAGTGTTACTCTACATACCCTACTAAATACCCTGTTACCCCACAGACCCTGTTACACTACATACCCTGTTACAGACCCTGTTACCCCACATACCCTGTTACACTACATACCCTTGTTACCCCACATACCCTGTTACACTACATACCCTTTTACCCCACATACCCTGTTACAGACCCTGTTAACCTACATAGCCTGTTACAGACCCTGTTACCCCACAGACCCTGTTACAGACCCTGTTACCCCACAGACCCTGTTACATACCCTGTTACCCCACAGACCCTGTTAACCTACATAGCCTGTTACAGACCCTGTTACCCCACAGACCCTGTTACAGACCCTGTTACCCCACAGACCCTGTTACATACCCTGTTACAGACCCTGTTAACCTACATAGCCTGTTACTCTTCATACTCTGTTACCCCACATACCCTGTTACCCCACAGACCCTGTTACAGACCCTGTTACCCCACAGACCCTGTTACATACCCTGTTACCCCACATACCCTGTTACACTACATACCCTTTTACCCCACATACCCTGTTACAGACCCTGTTAACCTACATAGCCTGTTACAGACCCTGTTACCCCACCGACCCTTTTACAGACCCTGTTAAGCTACATAGCTTGTTACAGACCCTGTTACAGACCCTGTTAACCTACATAGCCTGTTACAGACCCTGTTACCCCACAGACCCTGTTACAGACCCTGTTAACCTACATAGCCTGTTACAGACCCTGTTACAGACCCTGTTAACCTACATACCCTGTTACCCCACAGACCCTGTTACAGACCCTGTTAACCTACATACCCTGTTACTCTACATACTCTGTTACACCCTGTTACACTAAATACCCTGTTACCCCAGCAGACCCTGTTACAGACCCTGTTACCCCACATACCCTGTTACCCCACAGACCCTGTTACAGACCCTGTTAACATACATACCCTGTTACTCTACATACTCTGTTACACCACATACCATGTTACACTACATACCCTGTTACCACACATACCCTGTTACAGACCCTGTTACCCCACAGACCCTGTTACATACCCTGTTACAGACCCTGTTAACCTACATACCCTGTTACTCTTCATACTCTGTTACCCCACATACCCTGTTACCCCACAGACCCTGTTACAGACCCTGTTACCCCACATACCCTGTTACCCCACATACCCTGTTACTCTACATACCCTACCAAAGACCCTGTTAACCCACATACCCTGTTACATACCCTGTTACATACCCTGTTACATACCCTGTTACATACCCTGTTAACCTACATACCCTGTTACTCTTCATACTCTGTTACCCCACATACCCTGTTTACCCCATTCCACAGACCCTGTTACAAACTAAGACCCTGTTACCCCACAGACCCTGTTACATACCCTGCTATTCCACATACCCTGTTACTCTACATACCCTACTAAAGACCCTGTTATCCCACATACCCTGTTAACCCACATACCCTGTTACATACCCTGCTACATACCCTGTTACCCCTACTAAAGACAGTGTTACTCTACATACCCTACTAAATACCCTGTTACCCCACAGACCCTGTTACACTACATACCCTGTTACCACACATACCCTGTTACACTACATACCCTGTTACAGACCCTGTTACCCCACACACCCTGTTACCCCACATACCCTGTTACACGACATACCCTGTTACATACCCTGTTACCCCACATACCCTGTTACACTACATACCCTGTTACAGACCCTGTTAACCTACATAGCCTGTTACAGACCCTGTTACCCCACAGACCCTGTTACAGACCCTGTTAACCTACATACCCTGTTACTCTACATACTCTGTTACACGCTGTTACACTAAATACCCTGTTACCCCAGCAGACCCTGTTACAGACCATGTTACCTCACATACCCTGTTACCCCACAGACCCTGTTACAGACCCTGTTAACCTACATACCCTGTTACTCTACATACTCTGTTACACCACATACCCTGTTACACTACATACCCTGTTACCCCACAGACCCTGTTACAGACCCTGTTACCCCACAGACCCTGTTACATACCCTGTTACAGACCCTGTTACCCTACATACCCTGTTACAGACCCTGTTACCCCACATACCCTGTTACACTACATACCCTGTTACCCCACATACCCTGTTACACTACATGCCCTGTTACACTACATGCCCTGTTACACTACATACCCTGTTACCCCACATACCCTGTTACCCCACATAACCTGTTACACTACATACCCTGTTACAGACCCTGTTACCCACATACCCTGTTACACTACATCCCCTGTTACCCCACATACCCTGTTACACTACATGCCCTGTTACATACCCTGTTACCCCACATGCCCTGTTACACTACATACCCTGTTACAGACCCTGTTACCCCACAGACCCTGTTACAGACCCTGTTAACCTACCTACCCTGTTACTCTACATACTCTGTTATACCACATACCCTGTTACACTACATACCCTGTTACCCCACAGACCCTGTTACAGACCCTGTTACCCCTAAGACCCTGTTACTTACCCTGTTACAGACCCTGTTAACCTACATACCCTGTTACTCTTCATACTCTGTTACCCCACATACCCTGTTACCCCACAGACCCTGTTACAGACCCTGTTACTCCACAGACCCTGTTACACCACAGACCCTGTTACATACCCTGCTATTCCACATACCCTGTTACTCTACATACCCTACTAAGACCCTGTTACCCCACATACCCTGTTACCCCACAGACCCTGTTACAGACCCTGTTATCCCACAGACCCTGTTAACCCACATACCCTGTTACTCTACATACCCTACTAAAGACCCTGTTAACCCACATAACCTGTTACATACCCTGTTACATACCCTGTTACCCCTACTAAAGACAGTGTTACTCTACATACCCTACTAAATACCCTGTTACCCCACAGACCCTGTTACACTACATACCCTGTTACAGACCCTGTTAACCTACATAGCCTGTTACAGACCCTGTTACCCCACAGACCCTGTTACAGACCATGTTAACCTACATAGCCTGTTACAGACCCTGTTACCCCACAGACCCTGTTACAGACCCTGTTAACCTACAGACCCTGTTACAGACCCTGTTAACCTACATACCCTGTTACAGACCCTGTTAACCTACATACCCTGTTACTCTACATACTATGTTACACCCTGTTACACTAAATACCCTGTTACCCCAGCAGACCCTGTTACAGACCCTGTTAACCTACATACCCTGTTACTCTACATACTCTGTTACACCACATACCCTGTTACACTACATACTCTGTTACAGACCCTGTTACCCCACAGACCCTGTTACAGACCCTGTTACCCCACAGACCCTGTTACATACCCTGTTACAGACCCTGTTACCCCACATACCCTGTTACCCCACAGACCCTGTTACATACCCTGTTATTCCACAGACCCTGTTACATACCCTGTTACCCCACAGACCCTGTTACATACCCTGTTACCCCACAGACCCTGTTACCCCACAGACCCTGTTACCCCTGTTATTATTTTGTTTTGTAGTTTCACAAAGCATTGTAATGAACAGATTCAACTGACTTCCTTACAACCAAAATACACAATCTCGTCGCAGGGATATATCTTACTACAGCAATACCGTATTTAAAACGTTCTTCACGGCGTCGATGTACTGTATTATATGTGTGTTTTAGCAACGATGTTCGCTGAGAGTCGGGAAGCAAGTTCAGGAAGTGAATACATTTAATTAATAAATGAACGAACCGTAATACAAAAAACAGGAAACACGAACAACACACAGACATGAAACAGAAACAGAAACAATGATGCCTGTTGAAGGAAACAATGGGAGTGACATATATAGGGAAGGAACCAAAGGGAGTGACATATATAGGGAAGGAACCAATGGGAGTAACATATATAGGGAAGGAACCAAAGGGAGTGATATATATAGGGAAGGAACCAAAGGGAGTGATATATATAGGGAAGGAACCAATGGGAGTTGCATATATAGGGAAGGAACCAAAGGGAGTGACATATATAGGGAAGGAACAAATGGGAGTGACATATATAGGGAAGGAACCAATGGGGAGTGACATATATAGGGAAGGAACCAAAAGGAGTGACATATATAGGGAAGGAAACAAAGGGAGTGACATATATAGGGAAGGAACCAAAGGGAGTGATATATATAGGGAAGGTACCAAAGGGAGTGACATATATAGGGAAAGAACCAAAGGGAGTGACATATATAGGGAAGGAACCAATGGGAGAGACATATTTATAGGGAAGGAACCAAAGGGAGGGACATATATAGGGAAGGAACCAAAGGGAGTGACATGTATAGGGAAGGAACCACATTTACATTTACATTTAAGTCATTTAGCAGACGCTCTTATCCAGAGCGACTTACAAATTGGTGCTTTCACCTTATGACATCCAGTGGAACAGCCACTTTACAATAGTGCATCTAAGTCTTTTAAGGGGGGTGAGAAGGATTACTTTATCCTATCCTAGGTATTCCTTAAAGAGGTGGGGTTTCAGGTGTCTCCGGAAGGTGGTGATTGACTCCGCTGTCCTGGCGTCGTGAGGGAGTTTGTTCCACCATTGGGGGGCCAGAGCAGCGAACAGTTTTGTCTGGGCTGAGCGGGAACTGTACTTCCTCAGTGGTAGGGAGGCGAGCAGGCCAGAGGTGGATGAACGCAGTGCCCTTGTTTGGGTGTAGGGCCTGATCAGAGCCTGGAGGTACTGAGGTGCCGTTCCCCTCACAGCTCCGTAGGCAAGCACCATGGTCTTGTAGCGGATGCGAGCTTCAACTGGAAGCCAGTGGAGAGAGCGGAGGAGCGGGGTGACGTGAGAGAACTTGGGAAGGTTGAACACCAGACGGGCTGCGGCATTCTGGATGAGGTGTAGGGGTTTAATGGCACAGGCAGGGAGCCCAGCCAACAGCGAGTTGCAGTAATCCAGACGGGAGATGACAAGTGCCTGGATTAGGACCTGCGCCGCTTCCTGTGTGAGGCAGGGTCGTACTCTGCGGATGTTGTAGAGCATGAACCTACAGGAACGGGCCACCGCCTTGATGTTAGTTGAGAACGACAGGGTGTTGTCCAGGATCACGCCAAGGTTCTTAGCGCTCTGGGAGGAGGACACGATGGAGTTGTCAACCGTGATGGCGAGATCATGGAACGGGCAGTCCTTCCCCGGGAGGAAGAGCAGCTCCGTCTTGCCGAGGTTCAGCTTGAGGTGGTGATCCGTCATCCACACTGATATGTCTGCCAGACATGCAGAGATGCGATTCGCCACCTGGTCATCAGAGGGGGGAAAGGAGAAGATTAATAGTGTGTCGTCTGCATAGCAATGATAGGAGAGACCATGTGAGGTTATGACAGAGCCAAGTGACTTGGTGTATAGCGAGAATAGGAGAGGGCCTAGAACAGAGCCCTGGGGGACACCAGTGGTGAGAGCGCGTGGTGAGGAGACAGATTCTCGCCACGCCACCTGGTAGGAGCGACCTGTCAGGTAGGACGCAATCCAAGCGTGGGCCGCGCCGGAGATGCCCAACTCGGAGAGGGTGGAGAGGAGGATCTGATGGTTCACAGTATCGAAGGCAGCCGATAGGTCTAGAAGGATGAGAGCAGAGGAGAGAGAGTTAGCTTTAGCAGTGCGGAGTGCCTCCGTGATACAGAGAAGAGCAGTCTCAGTTGAATGACTAGTCTTGAAACCTGACTGATTTGGATCAAGAAGGTCATTCTGAGAGAGATAGCGGGAGAGCTGGCCAAGGACGGCACGTTCAAGAGTTTTGGAGAGAAAAGAAGGAAGGGATACTGGTCGGTAGTTGTTGACATCGGAGGGATCGAGTGTAGGTTTTTTCAGAAGGGGTGCAACTCTCGCTCTCTTGAAGACGGGAGGGACGTAGCCAGCGGTCAGGGATGAGTTGATGAGCGAGGTGAGGTAAGGGAGAAGGTCACCGGAAATGGTCTGGAGAAGAGAGGAGGGGATAGGGTCAAGCGGGCAGGTTGTTGGGCGGCCGGCCGTCACAAGACGCGACATGTCATCTGGAGAGAGAGGGGAGAAAGAGGTCAGAGCACAGGGTAGGGCAGTGTGAGCAGAACCAGCGGTGTCGTTTGACTTAGCAAACGAGGATCGGATGTCGTCGACCTTCTTTTCAAAATGGTTGACGAAGTCATCTGCAGAGAGGGAGGAGGGGGGGAGGATTCAGGAGGGAGGAGAAGGTGGCAAAGAGCTTCCTAGGGTTAGAGGCAGATGCTTGGAATTTAGAGTGGTAGAAAGTGGCTTTAGCAGCAGAGACAGAGGAGGAAAATGTAGAGAGGAGGGAGTGAAAGGATGCCAGGTCCGCAGGGAGGCGAGTTTTCCTCCATTTCCGCTCGGCTGCCCGGAGCCCTGTTCTGTGAGCTCGCAATGAGTCGTCGAGCCACGGAGCGGGGGGGAGGACCGAGCCGGCCTGGAGGATAGGGGACATAGAGAGTCAAAGGATGCAGAAAGGGAGGAGAGGAGGGTTGAGGAGGCAGAATCAGGAGATAGGTTGGAGAAGGTTTGAGCAGAGGGAAGAGATGATAGGATGGAAGAGGAGAGAGTAGCGGGGGAGAGAGAGCGAAGGTTGGGACGGCGCGATACCATCCGAGTAGGGGCAGTGTGGGAAGTGTTGGATGAGAGCGAGAGGGAAAAGGATACAAGGTAGTGGTCGGAGACTTGGAGGGAGTTGCAATGAGGTTAGTGGAAGAACAGCATCTAGTAAAGATGAGGTCGAGCGTATTGCCTGCCTTGTGAGTAGGGGGGGAAGGTGAGAGGGTGAGGTCAAAAGAGGAGAGGAGTGGAAAGAAGGAGCCAGAGAGGAATGAGTCAAAGGTAGACGTGGGGAGGTTAAAGTCGCCCAGAACTGTGAGAGGTGAGCCGTCCTCAGGAAAGGAGCTTATCAAGGCATCAAGCTCATTGATGAACTCTCCGAGGGAACCTGGAGGGCGATAAATGATAAGGATGTTAAGCTTGAAAGGGCTGGTAACTGTGACAGCATGGAATTCAAAGGAGGCGATAGACAGATGAGGTAAGGGGAGAAAGAGAGAATGACCACTTGGGAGAGATGAGGATCCCGGTGCCACCACCCCGCTGACCAGAAGCTCTCGGGGTGTGCAAGAACACGTGGGCGGACGAAGAGAGAGCAGTAGGAGTAGCAGTGTTATCTGTGGTGATCCATGTTTCCGTCAGTGCCAAGAAGTCGAGGGACTGGAGGGAGGCATAGGCTGAGATGAACTCTGCCTTGTTGGCCGCAGATCTGCAGTTCCAGAGGCTACCGGAGACCTGGAACTCCACGTGGGTCGTGCGCGCTGGGACCACCAGATTAGGGTGGCCGCGGCCACGCGGTGTGGAGCGTTTGTATGGTCTGTGCAGAGAGGAGAGAACAGGGATAGACAGACACATAGTTGACAGGCTACAGAAGAGGCTACGCTAATGCAAAGGAGATTGGAATGACAAGTGGACTACACATCTCGAATGTTCAGAAAGTTAAGCTTACGTAGCAAGAATCTAATTGACTAAAATGATTAAAATGATACAGTACTGCTGAGGTAGGCTAGCTGGCAGTGGCTGCGTTGTTGACTTTGTAGGCTAGCTGGCAGTGGCTGCGTTGTTGACACTACACTAATCAAGTCGTTCCGTTGAGTGTAAAGTTTCTACAATGCTACTATTCGGGGGCTAGCTGGCTAGCTAGCAGTGTTGATTACGTTACGTTGCGTTAAAAGAACGACAATAGCTGGCTAGCTAACCTAGAAAATCGCTCTAGACTACACAATTATCTTTGAAACAAAGACGGCTATGTAGCTAGCTATGTACCTAGCTACGATCAAACAAATCACACCGTTGGGACTGTAATGAAATGAAATGAAAATGTGATACTACCTGTGGAGCGAAGCGGAATGCGACCGGAATGCGAAAGTTCTATTCAGTAGACGTTGGCTAGCTGTTGGCTAGCTAGGAGTGACTCCTACGTTAAGGACGACAAATAGCTGGCTAGCTAACCTCGGTAAATTAAGATAATCACTTTAAGACTACACACTCTAAACTACACAATTATCTTGGATACGAAGACAGCAAAGACAACTATGTAGCTAGCTAACACTACACTAATCAAGTCGTTCAGTTGAGTGTGATAGTTACTACAGTGCTACGGTAGACGGTGAACGCTTGCTAGCTGGCTAGCTGCTGGGCAGATAGGAGGACGACGAAATACGATAATTACGCAATTATCTTTGATATAAAGATGGCTATGTAGCTAGCTAAGAAGAAATTGCTAAGATTAGACAAATCAAACCGTTGTACTATAATGAAATGTAATGAAATGTAATGAAAAGTTATACAACCTGCAGACCGAAGCAGGCCGAAGCGCAGATGCGACCGCTCGCTCCAACCCGGAATAAGGGAGTGACATAAATGGGGAAGGAACCAAAGGGAGAGACATATATAGGGAAGGAACCAAAGGGAGAGACATATATAGGGAAGGAACCAAAGGGAGTGACATAAATGGGGAAGGAACCAAAGGGAGAGACATATATAGGGAAGGAACCAAAGGGAGTGACATAAATGGGGAAGGAACCAAAGGGAGTGATATATATATATAGGGAAGGAACCAAAGGGAGTGACATATATAGGGAAGGAACCAAAGGGAGTGACATATAGGGAAGGAAACAAAGGGAGTGACATATATAGGGAAGGAACCAAAGGGAGTGATATATATAGGGAAGGAACCAATGGGAGTTGCATATATAGGGAAGGAACCAAAGGGAGTGACATATATAGGGAAAGAACCAAAGGGAGTGACATATATAGGGAAAGAACCAAAGGGAGTGACATATATAGGGAAAGAACCAAAGGGAGTGACATATATAGGGAAGGAACCAAAGGGAGGGACATATATAGGGAAGGAACCAAAGGGAGGGACATATATAGGGAAGGTAATCAGGGAGTGACATATAATGGGGAAGGAACTGATGTGTGTAGGGATGGAACAGGTGTGCTATATAGGGAAGCAGCCTGGTGACCTAGAGGCCGGAGAGGGAGGAGCACACGTGACAGTTTAAATATTCACATCAACCATGTACAGTGTGCTTCATTGCACCTTGCTAGAAACCCCAAAAATAATTGTGAGCTATAAAAACCAACCAAAAAGAATACAAATCAATATTTATCCTTGTTAACCTTGTTTATTTTTAACCCACTCCATTTTTTAAAATGTATGTATGATATCTCCTCATTGATTCTTGAAGACGTATAACTTATAAATGCCTCATCGTGAGCTTTAGTTCAACTATCATAACCCAAAATATAACCCACTGGGCACAGACGTCAATTCAACATCTATTCCACGTTGGTTCAGCGAAATGTTGTTGAAATGGTGTGTAAACTAATGTTGTTTCAACCAGTGTGTGCCCAGTGAGAAGTTTGTTTGACTCCTTTGTAATGGGCTGTAAACAAACACTGTGTAGCCTCAACATATGGTCAAAAACGGTCATTTTGATTTCGTGGAAGGAACCAAAGGGAGGGACATATAGGGATTCCATCTAGGGAAGGTAATCAGGGAGGTGGTCCATTTCACGCTGATGGCCCAAACAGAGACAGGTGTGTAAGAGCAGCCTGGATTGACCTTTAATCGGGGAGAGGTAGCCAGTGGTTAAATTTTCACATCAACATGACAGTGTGTTGCTGGATCAAACCCCAAAATAATTTTATAAAAACCAACCAAAAAGATCTGTATGTTCTGCCCTTGATATCTCCTCGGTGATCCTTAACCTAGACCAGTTAACCCATTTTTTAAAATGTATGTATGATTCCCATTGATTCTTGAAGGTATAACTGTTGCCTAGACCAGTTAACCCACTAACCCAAAATATAGGCTGTTCCTAGACTAGTTAACCCACTGTTCAGCGAAATGTTGTTGAAATGGCTGTAAACTAATGTTGTTTCAACCAGTGTGTGCCCAGTGAGAAGTTTGTTTGACTCCTTTGTACCAGTTAACCCACTGTTAGCCTCAACATATGGTCTGTCATTTTGACCAGTTAAGTCCACTAGATTCCATCTATGAATTTAGGTCCATTTCCCAGACCAGTTAACCCACTGTTGGCCCCCGGCAGGTAGCCTAGTGGTTAGAGTTTTCCAGTAACCAGTTCAAACCCTGAACTGTATAAGGTAAAAAGATCTGTTGTTCTGGCTGTTCCTAGACCAGTTAACCCACTGTTCCCCGGTAGGCTGTTCCTAGACCAGTTAACCCACTGTTCCCCGGTAGGCTGTTCCTAGACCAGTTAACCCACTGTTCCCCGGTAGGCTGTTTCTAGACCAGTTAACCCACTGTTCCCCGGTAGGCTGTTCCTAGACCAGTTAACCCACTGTTCCCCGGTAGGCTGTTTCCTAGACCAGTTAACCCACTGTTCTTCGGTAGGCTGTTCCTAGACCAGTTAACCCACTGTTCCCCGGTAGGCTGTTCCTAGACCAGTTAACCAACTGTTCCCCGGTAGGCTGTTCCTAGACCAGTTAACCAACTGTTCCCCGGTAGGCTGTTCCTAGACCAGTTAACCCACTGTTCCCCGGTAGGCTGTTCCTAGACCAGTTAACCCACTGTTCCCCGGTAGGCTGTTCCTAGACCAGTTAACCAACTGTTCCCCGGTAGGCTGTTCCTAGACCAGTTAACCAACTGTTCCCCGGTAGGCTGTTCCTAGACCAGTTAACCCACTGTTCCCCGGTAGGCTGTTCCTAGACCAGTTAACCAACTGTTCCCGGTAGGCTGTTCCTAGACCAGTTAACCCACTGTTCCCGGTAGGCTGTTCCTAGACCAGTTAACCCACTGTTCCCGGTAGGCTGTTCCTAGACCAGTTAACCCACTGTTCCCCGGTAGGCTGTTCCTAGACCAGTTAACCCACTGTTCCCCGGTAGGCTGTTCCTAGACCAGTTAACCCACTGTTCCCCGGTAGGCTGTTCCTAGACCAGTTAACCCACTGTTCCCGGTAGGCTGTTCCTAGACCAGTTAACCCACTGTTCCCGGTAGGCTGTTCCTAGACCAGTTAACCCACTGTTCCCCGGTAGGCTGTTTCTAGACCAGTTAACCCACTGTTCCCCGGTAGGCTGTTCCTAGACCAGTTAACCCACTGTTCCCCGGTAGGCTGTTCCTAGACCAGTTAACCAACTGTTCCCCGGTAGGCTGTTCCTAGACCAGTTAACCAACTGTTCCCCGGTAGGCTGTTCCTAGACCAGTTAACCAACTGTTCCCCGGTAGGCTGTTCCTAGACCAGTTAACCCACTGTTCCCCGGTAGGCTGTTCCTAGACCAGTTAACCCACTGTTCCCCGGTAGGCTGTTCCTAGACCAGTTAACCCACTGTTCCCCGGTAGGCTGTTTCCTAGACCAGTTAACCCACTGTTCTTCGGTAGGCTGTTCCTAGACCAGTTAACCCACTGTTCCCCGGTAGGCTGTTCCTAGACCAGTTAACCCACTGTTCCCCGGTAGGCTGTTCCTAGACCAGTTAACCAACTGTTCCCCGGTAGGCTGTTCCTAGACCAGTTAACCAACTGTTCCCCGGTAGGCTGTTCCTAGACCAGTTAACCCACTGTTCCCCGGTAGGCTGTTCCTAGACCAGTTAACCAACTGTTCCCCGGTAGGCTGTCATTGTAAATAAGAGTGTGTTCTTAACTGACTTGCCTCGTTAAATAAATACATTTTAAAGATAATGTGTTAAAGCAAAAATTATATTGACAAGATATTTGAGTGACCGTTCTAACAATGAAAATACGTTCCTAACAGATGGATGGCAGGCGGAAGAAGGCGAGATCAGGTGGGACCATTCTAGTCAATGAGAGGGCAGATACGCGTACGAACAACAATATAAGGAAGTATTTATTTTCCTTAAATTGCTGAAATACCCAGAGGTCCATGAGCTGGTAGAGAACATGGACGGCCATGGCCAGGCCTCCTAGCCCATTATTAAAAACGTCTATTAGATCCAAAAAGCCACACGTAGCAAATGAGCAATTACATTTTTCTTGACCAAATTCTACACTCTTATAGACCTCCATACAAAACATTCCTTGCGTCGTGGTTTTATTTTCACGAACATATTTTGGGCGGAGTAAACCATCTCGCTTCTCCTCTTCCTCTCTAGTTAAATCCAGGCTCCTCTACTTACCTACAGTACCTACCTAACTACTACCATCCAACCTATAGGTACTTACCATCATCTGTGTAATAATCTATATATAATCAAGTATAATAATCCTAATCTAATAGCCTAACAGAATGAGTGGCTAACCACCCGCCCTAGGAAAACTAATCTAGTCAAATCCTATCGACCTTTACTTTGTATAGCTATAAGCTCTCTTTCTCTTTCTCTCTCTCAATTCAATTCATTTTCAATGTGAGGGCGCAATTGACATGGGAAACATATTGCCAAAACAAGTGAAGTAGATAAACAAAAGTGAGAAAAAAAACTATAAAAAATGAACAAGAAACATTACACTCACAAAAGTTCCCAAAAAATGTAGACATTTCAAATGTCATATTATCTGCAAATTAGTTACAAAAGGGAAGATAAATAATAAATATGGGTTGTATTTACAACGGTGTTTGTTCTTCACTGGTTGCCCTTTTCTCGTGGCAACAGGTCACACATCTTGCTGCTGTGATGGAACACTGTGGGATTTCACCCAGAAGAGATGGGAGTTTATTGGGTTTGTTTTCAAATTCTTTATGGGTCTGTGAAATCTGAGGGAAATATGTGTCTCTAATATTTTTTATATTTTTTATTTTATTTACAACTGCGACCTGGCCAAGATAAAGCAAAGCAGTGCGACAAAAACAACAAATAAACAAACGTACAGTCAATAACAAAATAGAAAAATCTATGTACAGTGAGTGCAAATGTAGAAGAGTAGGGAGGTAAGGCAATAAATAGGCCATAGAGGTGAAATAATTACAATTTAGCATTGACACTGGAGTGATAGATGTGCAGATGATGATGTGCAAGTAGAGATACTGGGGTGCAAAATAGCAAGAGGATAAATAACAATATGGGAATAAGGCAGTTGGGTGTGCTATTTACAGATTGGCTGTGTACAGGTACAGTGATCAGTTAGCTGCTCTGACAGCTGATGTTAAAAGTTAGTGAGGGAGATATGAGTCTCCAGCTTCAGTGATTTTTGCAATTCGTTCCAGTCATTGGCAGCAGAGAACTGGAAGGAAAGGCGGCCAAAGGAGGTGTTGGCATTGGGGATGACCAGTGCAATATACCTGCTGAAGCGCGTGCTACGGGTGGGTGTTGCTATGGTGACCAGTGAGCTGAGATAAGGCGGGGCTTTACCTAGCAAAGACTTATAGATGACCTGGAGCCAGTGGGTTTGGCGACGAATATGTAGTGAGGGCCAGCCAACGAGAACATACAGGTCGCAGTGGTGGGTAGTATATGGGGCTTTGGTGACAAAACGGATGGCACTGTGATAGACTGCATCCAGTTTGCTGAGTAGAGTGTTGGAGGCTATTTTGTAAATGACGTCACCGAAGTCGAGGATCTGTAGGATAGTCAGTTTTACGAGGGTATGTTTGACAGCATGAGTGGAGGAGGCTTAGCTGCGAAATAGGAAGCCGATTCTAGATTTAATTTTGGATTGGAGATGTTTAATGTGAGTCTGGAAGGAGTTGGTAATATGGTTATACATTTGGCAGGAGGTTAGGAAGTGCAGCTCAGTTTACACCTCATTTTGTGGGCAGTGTGCATGCACATGTCTTCTCTTGAGAGCCATGTCTGCCTTTCTCAATAGCAAGCCTATGCTCAATGAGTCTTTACATAGTAAAAGTTTTCCTTAATTTTGTCTCAGTCACAGTGGCCACTATTCTGCCACTGTGTACTCTCTGTTGAAGGCTAAATACCATTTTAGTTTGCTCTGTTTTTTTTGTGTAAATTCTTTCCAATGTGTTAATGTGTCTCTCTCTCTCTCACACACTCTCCTTCTCTCTCACACACTCTCCTTTCTCGTTCTCGCTCTCTTTCTCTCAATTCAATGGGCTTTATTGGTATGGGAAACATATGTTCACAAAGCAAGTGAAATAGATAATTAACGAAAGTGACATTACTTTCTTAGGTTTTTGTCAAACCATTTGTTGTTCATTTTCTACAGTTTCCTGTTTGACATGTTGAGATTTGATAGGGAAGCTGAGAAGTCAACTATACTGTTAAGATGTTCTATGGCCAAGTTTACATCTTCACTATTACAGTGGAATCTTTTGTCCAGGAAGTTGTCTAAAAGGGATTGGTATTTGTTGTTGTCTAGTTGTTTTTTGGTAGGTTTCTAAAACTACATTCCTTCCATCTGTACCATTTCTTAATTTTACTCAGTTCCTTTGGCTTTGATGCCTCATGATTGAGTATTGCTCTGTTCAAGTAGACTGTGATTTTGCTGTGATCTTATAGGGGTGTCAGTGGGCTGAATGTTAACGCTCTTAGAGAGACTCTGGGTTGAGGTCAATGATAAAGTAATGTCATGTCTGGACTATCATTACATTTGAAGACTTATTTATATCAAATCAGTTCTCTAGGTTTAATTAATATGCTAATCATGTAAACATTAATTAACTAAGAAGTCGGGGCACCACGGAACACATTGAGATTAAAGTTATAATTGTCTGAATATAACTCTTCAGATATTTTGATATCTGATCAATTAGTCTTCAATTAATGAATTATTAATTGTTACCTCATTAGTCTCATTCCAAACGTTGTAAGTGTGTCTGCACGAACCCTAGTTTCCATACTGAATCAGCAATATACAGATTGGCTTAATTATTTATTCACTAACTAAGTAAATAATCACAGAAATACATCAAACAAACAGTAGATATTGGTTACTAACAATGACAAAAGTCCCTAGCTGTAACGATGTACGCTGAGAGTCGGGAAGCAAGCTCAGGGAGTGAATACATTTATTAAATAAATGAACAAAACTAGAAACACAAACAGCGCAACGACATGTACGTGACAGTACCTCCTCCCTGACGCGCCTGCTCCAGCAACCTGATGCTGACCAAGATGACAATCCCGGGGATCAGGAGCGGACCAGTCACCTCTGCTAAGGTGTGGAAACTGACGTTCCGGCTGAGGCGCGGGAGCATGATGACCTAGAGCACTGGAGAGAGAGCATACCTGACAGTAAATTCAGTGAGTGAATACATTTAATGAATAAATGAACAAAACAAGGAACACCAACAGCCGCACCGACGTGAAACAGGAACAATGACAACTGGGGAAGAAACCAAAGGGAGGTGACATATAAAGGGCAGGTAATCAAGGAGGTGATGGAGTCCAGGTGAGTGTCATTATGAGTGTATCGCTGGTGACAGGTGTGCGCTATATCGAGCAGCCTGGTGACCTAGAGGCCTGAGAGGGAGGAGCACACGTGACACTAGTGGGCTTAGCTAATATGAAGGTTTGGTAGACAAAGGAAAGGGGTGGGGACTGAGAGAGAGCGGGAAAGACTAAATGGATCCCCTAGACACAGTCTATAATTATATTCATTATATTCATTGAAATGCTAATCCTTTGCAAATGAACGGCAGCTCATTCTGAAAGAAATCGCAATGTACATATTTACGCCTGGATGTCGTTGTTGCCCCCCCGTTTGAAAACACTCGATCATCATCAGCATCTCTGGTTAACTTTCCCAGAAGTCACAATGTCTTTTGTGGTAGTTTGTGGTTCGAATGGATACCTCAGAGTACCATTCAGAAATGTTCTCATAGAATAGATGCTTCGGCGGTTGTCGGTATTCTTGTTAAAGACTTACTTAATTTCTAGCTGCAGACTAGTAATTACACATCTAAGATTTGCTCTTATTCTGTAGTGATCGATAGTCTCCGAGTTGAACCATTTCCAGCCGTGTTGCCAAACTACAGCTGTATGGTCTCCGATGGTCTATAGAATTGTTGCCATTCCAATGTGGGAACTCTATCCCGGCATTATCTGACTTCATAACCATTCGAGACGTCTGGCTTATAAAGAGTGGGTTTTACATGCAGAAAGGCTCATCTTCCATGACCCTCCGTGGGCGTGGCACAGTGCTATATTCATCAGACCTCCCCTAGCACAGGTTAATATCACATTACCATCTTTTCTGAAATAGGCACAGTTTATTAACAGACGTTTCACAATATTTAGATGTAAGACCTTTCCTTTGACAGTGCTAAACCAGACCATCCCTTTGGATACAGTGCTATTTAACCAGACCTCATGAGATCACCAAATGAAACACCTTGTCATAACAGTCCCTTATGGTCATCCAGACCATCCCCATTCACAAAAGTAGAAATATTAACCAGTTCTCCCATTTTTTTTAGGAGTGCTTTGAGACCCAAAATAAGTCTTTGTTCTATATTAGACTCAGTGCTCCACTGCATGGCAGTTTCTACCAGGTATTTATAACCTGTTGTAAAATCATAAAACTGTGGAGAGACAGAGCGAGAGGGGAGAGGCCATGAGCAGATGAGCTCCTTCAATTTCAGCATGTTCTTAAAAAAAGATAGAGTTAGATAAACTTGGATATTTTTTTGTCAGGGAAACATATGCAGGATGCTACCCTCTACAACATAACCTTCACTCCAAATCAAAGGTCAAAACCTACAACCTGATTATGGACAAAATTACGTAATCACCTGGAAGGCTTACAACTACCAAAGATTATTATTCCAACGCTATACAGCAAACGTTCTGGAAATCAACAGAAACCTGAAAACACCATCCAACCAGGAACTGAGTGAGTAATGTTTAGTCTGATGCTATATTTTATTTCCTAAAAGTCTAGAAGAAGAATACATGACGTTACTTTACAAGGACTTAATGCTAAATTAAGGCTGCCGAGCTGGATACAACTTCAATTAGCACTGACGTGACAAGTGAGAGGTGTCAAAGCCCTTTAGCCCAACAATGGCAGGAGAGAAGCTGCCTCCCGCTGTTCAGAGATAATTAAAATACACTACCCTGTGTACGTAAAGACAAGAAGACAAGAAAAGAGCCCAAAATGATGCCCCTTATGGAAAATCAAGAGACACTTTTTTTGCAGACTATTATAAAAATGGGAACATCAGCAACCTCATCTTCCACGCAGACCCTCCCCTGGTACAGTGCTATATTAACCAGACCATCCCCTGGCACAGTGTTATATTAACCAGACCATCCCCTGGCATGGCACAGTGCTATATTAACCAGACCCTCCCCTGGCACAGTGCTATATTAACCAGACCATCCCCTGACACAGTGCTATATTAACCAGACCATCCCCTGACATGGCACAG
>NC_088397.1:95737795-95750424 GCF_034236695.1 Oncorhynchus nerka | reverse complement strand
TGTGCTTCGTTCAGTTTTGTGTGCTGAGGGGGAGGGGAGGGAGGGATTCAGGAGGGAAGAAGGTTGCAGGCTTCCCCTGGGGTTGAGCAGATGCTTGGAATTTAGAGTGGTGAAAGTGGCTTTTAGCAGCAGAGAAGAGAAGAGGGAAAATGTGAGAGGAGGTGAGATGTCAGGTCCATGAGAGGCGAGTTCCACTCCATTTCCGCTCGGCTGGCCGGAGCCCTGTTCTGTGAGCTCGCAATGAGTCGTCGAGCCACGGAGGCGGGAGGAGGACCGAGCCGGCCTGGAGGATAGGGGACATAGAGAGTCAAAGGATGCAGAGGGAGGAGAGGAGGGTTGAGGAGGCAGAATCAGGAATGGGTTGGAGAAGGTTTGAGCAGAGGAAAGAGATGATAGGATGAAGAGGAGAGAGTAGCGGGGAGAGAGAGCGAAGGTTGGGACGGCGCGAAACCATCCGAGTAGGGGCAGTGTGGGAAGTGTTGGATGAGAGCGAGAGGGAAAAGGATACAAGGTAGTGGTCGGAGACTTGGAGGGGAGTTGCAACGAGGTTAGTGGAAGAACAGCATCTAGTAAAGATGAGGTCGAGCGTATTTCCTGCCTTGTGAGTAGGGGGGGAAGGTGAGAGGGTGAGGTCAAAAGAGGAGAGGAGTGGAAAGAAGGAGGCAGAGAGGAATGAGTCAAAGGTAGACGTGGGGAGGTTAAAGTCGCCCAGAACTGTGAGAGTCAATGTGGAGGTTATATACAGGGGGTACCAGTACAGAGTCAATGTGGAGGCTATATACAGGGGGTACCGGTACAGAGTCAATGTGGAGGCTATATACAGGGGGTACCAGTACTGAGTCAATGTGTCGGGAGGGGCCACCGGTTAGTTGAGGTAATATGTACATGTATGTAGGTAGAGTTATTAAAGTGACTCTGCATAGATAACATAGATAACATAGATAACATAGATAACATAGATAACATAGATAACAAGAGAGTAGCAGTGGGGTAAAAGAGAGGGGGGGCACTGCAAATAGTCTGGGTAGCCTTTTGACTAGATGTTCATAAATTCATGAACTTCTTTGAGGAAAAGATCATGATTATTAGAAAGCAAATTACGGACTCCTCTTTAAATCTGCGTATTCCTTCAAAGCTCAGTTGTCCTGAGTCTGCACAACTCTGCCAGGAGCTAGGATCAAGAGAGACGCTCAAGTGTTTTAGTACTATATCTCTTGACACAATGATGAAAATAATCATGGCCTCTAAACCTTCAAGCTGCATACTGGACCCTATTCCAACTAAACTACTGAAAGAGCTGCTTCCTGTGCTTGGCCCTCCTATGTTGAACATAATAAATGGCTCTCTATCCACCGGATGTGTACCAAACTCAATAAAAGTGGCAGTAATAAAGCCTCTCTTGAAAAAGCCAAACCTTGAAAATATAAAAAACTCTCGGCCTATATCGAATCTTCCATTCCTCTCAAAAATGTTAGAAAAGGCTGTTGCGCAGCAACTCACTGCCTTCCTGAAGACAAACAATGTATACGAAATGCCTCAGTCTGGTTTTAGACCCCATCATAGCACTGAGACTGCATTTATGAAGGTGGTAAATTACCTTTTAATGGTGTCAGACCGAGGCTCTGCATCTGTCCTCGTGCTCCTAGACCTTAGTGCTGCTTTTGACAACATCGATCACCACATTCTTTTAGAGAGATTGGAAACCCAAATTGGTCTACACGGACATGTTCTGGCCTGGTTTAGATCTTATCTGTCGGAAAGATCTCAGTTTGTCTCTGTGAATGGTTTGTCCTCTGACAAATCAACTGTAAATTTCAGTGTTCCTCAAGGTTCCGTTTTAGGACCACTATTGTTTTCACTATATATTTTACCTCTTGGGGATGTCATTCGAAAACATAATGTTATCTTTCACTGCTATGCGGATGACACACAGCTGTACATTTCAATAAAACATGGTGAAGCCCCAAAATTGCCCTCGCTAGAAGCATGTGTTTCAGACATAAGGAAGTGGATGGCTGCAAACTTTCTACTTTTAAACTCGGACAAAACAGAGATGCTTGTTCTAGGTCCCAAGAAACAAAGATCTTCTGTTGAATCTGACAATTAATCTTAATGGTTGTACAGTCGTCTCAAATAAAACTGTGAAGGACCTCGGCGTTACTCTGGACCTTGATCTCTCTTTTGAAGAACATATCAAGACCATGTCAAGGACAGCTTTTTTTCCATCTACGTAACATTTCAAAAATCAGAAACTTTCTGTCCAAAAATGATGCAGAAAAATTAATCCATGCTTTTGTCACTTCTAGGTTAGACTACTGCAATGCTCTACTTTCCGGCTACCCGGATAAAGCACTAAATAAACTTCAATTAGTGCTAAATACGGCTGCTAGAATCCTGACTAGAACCCAAAAATTTGATCATATTACTCCAGTGCTAGCCTCCCTACACTGGCTTCCTGTCAAAGCAAGGGCTGATTTCAAGGTTTTACTGCTAACCTACAAAGCATTACATGGGCTTGCTCCTACCTATCTCTCTGATTTGGTCCTGCCGTACATACCTACACGTACGCTATGGTCACAAGACGCAGGCCTCCTAATTGTCCCTAGAATTTCTAAGCAAACAGCTGGAGGCAGGGCTTTCTCCTATAGAGCTCCATTTTTATGGAACGGTCTGCCTACCCATGTCAGAGACGCAAACTCGGTCTCAACCTTAAAGTCTTTACTGAAGACTCATCTCTTCAGTGGGTCATATGATTGAGTGTAGTCTGGCCCAGGAGTGGGAAGGTGAACGGAAAGGCTCTGGAGCAACGAACCGCCCTTGCTGTCTCTGCCTGGCTGGTTCCCCTCTTTCCACTGGGATTCTCTGCTTCTAACCCTATTACAGGGGCTGAGTCACTGGCTTACTGGGGCTCTCTCATACTGTCCCTGGGAGGGGTGCGTCACCTGAGTGGATTGAGTCACTGATGTGATCGTCTTGTCTATACTCAGCCTTGTCTCAGGATGGTAAGTTGGTGGTTGAAGATATCCCTCTAGTGGTGTGGGGGCTGTGCTTCAGATATCCCTCTAGTGGGTGGGGTTATATCCTTCTTGTTTGGCCCTGTCCGGGGGTGTCCTCGGATGGGGCCACAGTGTCTCATGACCCCTCCTGTCTCAGCCTCCAGTATTTATGCTGCAGTAGTTTATGTGTCGGGGGGCTAGGGTCAGTTTGTTATATCTGGAGTACTTCTCCTGTCCTATTCGGTGTCCTGTGTGAATTTAAGTGTGCTCTCTCGGTCGGATGCCGAGCAGTTGCCATACCATGCAGTGATGCAACCAGTCAGGATGGTCTCGATGGTGCAGCTGTCGACCTTTTGAGGATCCGAGGACCCATGGCAAATCTTTTCAATCTCCTGAGGGGGAATAGGTTTTGAAATGCCCTCTTCACGACTGTCTTGGTGTGCTTGGACAATGTTCGTTTGTTGGTGATGGGGACACCAAGGAACTTGAAGCTCTCAACCTGCTCCACTGCAGCCACGTCGATGAGAATGGGAGCATGCTAAGTCCTCTATTTCCTGTAGTCATCTCCTTTGTCTTGATCACGTTAAGGGAGATGTTGTTGTACTGGCACCACACGGCCAGGTCTTTGAAATCCTCTCTATAGCCTGTCTCGTCGTTGTTGGTGATCAGGCCTACCACTGTTGTGTCATCGGCAAACTTAATGATGGTGTTGGAGTCGTGCCTGGCCATGCAGTCATGAGTGAACAAGGAGTACAGGAGAGGACTGAGCACGCACCCCTGAGGGGCCCCCGTGTTGAGGATCAGCGTGATGGACGTGTTGTTACCTACCCTTACCACCTGGGGGTGGCCCTTCAGGAAGTCCAGGATCCAGTTGCAGAGGGAGGTGTTTAGTCCCAGGGTCCTTAGCTTAGTGATGAGCTTTGAGGACACTATGGTGTTGAACGCTGAGCTGTAGTCAATGAACAGCATTCTCACATAGGTGTTCCTTTTGTCCAGGTGGGAAAGGGCAGTGTGGAGTGCAATAGAAATTGCATCATTTGTTCACACAGTCTTCCGGTACAGCTGGTGCTTTCATGTTTCAGTGTTATTTGCCTCGAAGCGAGCATAGAAGTAGTTTAGCTCATCTGGTAGGCTCGTGTCACTGGGCAGCTCTCGGCTCTGCTTCCCTTTGTAGTCTGTAATGGTGTGCAAGCCCTGTCACGTCCGACGAACGTCAAAGCCGGTGTTGTACGATTCGATCTTAGTCCTGTATTGACCATTTGCCTGTTTGATGGCTTGTCGGAGGGCATAGCGGGATTTCTTATAAGCTTCCGGGCTAGAGTCCCGCTCCTTGAAAGTAGCATCTCTAGCCTTTAGCTCAGTGTGGATGTTGCCTGTAAATCCATGGCTTCTGGTTGGGGTATGTACGTACGGTCACTGTGGGGACAACGTCATCGATGCACTTATTGATGAAGCCAATGTGTTGTCATTCAGCCACGATTCCGTGAAGCATAAGATAATACAGTTTTTAATGTCCCGTTGGTAGTTTAATCTTCCGCATAGGTCAGTCATAGATTCTATTCTCCAAAGATTGCACGTTTGCTAGCAGAATGGAAGGAAGTGAGGGCTTATTCTATTGCCTACAAATTCTCAGAAGGCAGCCCGCCCTCTGGCACCTTAATCTCCACCTCCTCTTCAAGCAAATCATGGGGATCTGGGCCTGTTTCCGAAAAAGCAGTATATCGTTCATGCCGAGCTCGTCAGACTCGTTAAAGGGGAAAAAAGGATTCTACCAGTTTATGGTGAGTAATCGAAGTCCTGATGTCCAGAAGTTATTTTCGGTCATAAGAGACGGAAGCGGCAACATTATGTACAAAATAAGTTTTAAAAATAAGTTACAAATAACGCAAATCGGTTGGGAACACGTAGAACATCAGCCTTCTTCTCCGGCGCCATTTTTCATTAAACATTCCATAGTCTATACATTAACCACTCCTAATGTAAATACTGACAGCATTCCATGGACTCTCCCTAATGTAAACATTCCATGGACTCTCCCTAATGTAAACATTCCATGGACTCTCCCTAATGTAAACATTCCATGGACTCTCACTAATGTAAACATTCCATGGACTCTCCCTAATGTAAACATTCCATGGACTATCCCTAATGTAAACATTCCATGGACTCTCCCTAATGCAAACATTCCATGGACTCTCCCTAATGCAAACATTCCATGGACTCTCCCTAATGCAAACATTCCATGGACTCTCCCTAATGCAAACATTCCATGGACTCTCCCTAATGTAAACATTCCATGGACTCTCCCTAATGCAAACATTCCATGGACTCTCCCTAATGTAAACATTCCATGGACTCTCCCTAATGTAAACATTCCATGGACTCTCCCTAATGTAAACATTCCATGGACTCTCCCTAATGTAAACATTCCATGGACCTTCCCTAATGCAAACATTCCATGGACTCTCCCAATCTGGTTTCCGAGCCGGTCACGGGTGCACCTCAGCCACACTCAAGGTACTAAACGACATTATAACCGCCATCGATAAAAGACAGTACTGTGCAGCCGTCTTCATCGACCTTGCCAAGGCTTTCGACTCTGTCAATCACCATATTCTTATCGGCAGACTCAGTAGCCTCGGCTTTTCGGATGACTGCCTTGCCTGGTTCACCAATTACTTTGCAGACAGAGTTCAGTGTGTCAAATCGGAGGGCATGTTGTCCGGTCCTCTGGCAGTCTCTATGGGGGTGCCACAGGGTTCAATTCTCGGGCCGACTCTTTTCTCTGTGTATATCAATGATGTTGCTCTTGCTGCGGGCGATTCCCTGATCCACCTCTACGCAGACGACACCATTCTATACACTTTCGGCCCGTCATTGGACACTGTGCTATCTAACCTCCAATCGAGCTTCAATGCCATACAACACTCCTTCCGTGGCCTCCAACTGCTCTTAAACGCTAGTAAAACCAAATGCATGCTTTTCAACCGATCGCTGCCTGCACCCGCTTGCCCGACTAGCATCACCACACTGGATGGTTCCGACCTTGAATATGTGGACACCTATAAGTACCTAGGTGTCTGGCTAGACTGCAAACTCTCCTTCCAGACCCATATCAAACATCTCCAATCGAAAATCAAATCAAGAGTCGGCTTTCTATTCCGCAACAAAGCCTCCTTCACTCACGCTGCCAAGCTTACCCTAGTAAAACTGACTATCCTACCGATCCTCGACTCCGGCGATGTCATCTACAAAATGGCTTCCAACACTCTTCTCAGCAAACTGGATGCAGTTTATCACAGTGCCATCCGTTTTGTCACTAAAGCACCTTATACTACCCACCACTGCGACTTGTATGCTCTAGTCGGCTGGCCCTCGCTACATATTCGTCGCCAGACCCACTGGCTCCAGGTCATCTACAAGGCCATGCTAGGCAAAGCTCCGCCTTATCTCAGCTCACTGGTCACGATGGCAACACCCATCCGTAGCACGCGCTCCAGCAGGTGTATCTCATTGAGCATCCCCAAAGCCAACACCTCATTCGGCCGCCTTTCGTTCCAGTACTCTGCTGCCTGTGACTGGAACGATTTGCAAAAATCGCTGAAGTTGGAGACTTTTATCTCCCTCATCAACTTCAAACATCAGCTATCTGAGCAGCTAACCGATCGCTGCAGCTGTACATAATCTATTGGTAAATAGCCCACCCATTTTCACCTACCTCATCCCCACAGTTTTTATTTATTTACCTTTCTGCTCTTTTGCACACAAATATCTCTACCTGTACATGATCATCTGATCATTTATCACTCCAGTGTTAATCTGCAATATTGTAATTATTCGCCTACCTCCTCATGCCTTTTGCACACATTGTATATAGACTCCCCTTTTTTTTCTCTACTGTGTTATTGACTTGTTAATTGTTTACTCCATGTGTAACTCTGTGTTGTCTGTTCACTCTGCTATGCTTTATCTTGGCCAGGTCGCAGTTGCAAATGAGAACCTGTTCTCAACTAGCCTACCTGGTTAAATAAAGGTGAAATAAAATAAAATTAAAATAAATAATGCAAACATTCCATGGACTCTCCCTAATGTAAATATTCCATGGACTCTCCCTAATGTAAACATTCCATGGACTCTCCCTACTCTGTATATGAAATCCTGAAGCTCTTAGAAGAACCTCCCCTGATTATTTGATGCAGAGAAAATAACAATATACCCGTGAATGTTCCCGTGAATGTACCCCTGAAGTGGCATCTCACATGAGCCATCATATCTATAAAGGGATCTGTTTTCAGGCTGATCACAATGCAGGCTGATCACACTGCAGGCTGATCACACTGCAGGCTGATCACACTGCAGGCGGGGTATTTGTTCTGTGGTTGGTGCTTCTAAATAGGCATTGACTATTAGAGTTTTGATCTGACGTCTGGCTGATTGCCGTTGCACTCCCAGGTTCCCTGGCCGTCTGCCAGAAATACTATGTGTCATTGACAAGACAAGACAAGAGAGCTGGTTCTGGTTGTCCTGTTCTGTAGTGGACCCAGTCTGATCTGGGTTCAAATACTATTTGAAATAGCAACGCCCGTGCCCCACCAACCTAAGGATCTCTTTTTCAGCTATCTAATGACCTGTCAAACACCCCTGGTAATGTGCTCTATGGATACATTGTCTTTCCATTGCATCTATAACGCTAACGCTTCGTCTGGGATTTAACACGGGAACTCCTTCAAGACTAGTGGGAAAAGCATTCCAGGTGAATCTGGTTGACAGAATCCCAAGAGTGTGCGAAGCTGTCATCAAGGCAAAATGTGGCTACTTGGAAGAATCTAGAGAGAGAGAGCGAGATGCCATACAGGCCATACTGTTTCTAAACGTCTTAATCTCCCCCATAGAAACAACAGTGACAGCACCATTAACAAAAATGAAAGGGATCTGTTGCAGCTCTGTAGAAGCCTGGGTCTGTACTTCGTCAACTTCAGGCCCTCTAATTTAAAAAAGCATGCGGACCTAATAGCATCCTAAATGAGATGCTCAAACTCACTAGTGAAAAAGTTCAATTGGCTATATTAAAACTGTTTAATTTGATCCTGAGTGTAGGTTATTTCCCTGACATCTGGAATCAAGGACTCATAACCCCAATCTTTAAAAACGGAGACAAATTTGACCCTAACAATTACAGAGGCATTTGTGTGAACAGTAACCTGGGGAAGGTTTTCTGTAGTATTATAAATGTAAGAGTTCTAAACTTCCTTAATAAGCACAATGTCTTGAGTAAAAGCCTAATTGGATTTATACCAAAACATTGCACAACTGATCATATTTACACCCTGATAGATAAACATGTCCACCAAAATAATACCAAAATATACGCTTGCTTTATCGACTTCCAAAAAGCATTTGATTCTATTTGGCATACAGGAGGACTGTTCTACAAAGTTATTGAAAGTGGTTGTCACGCCTTGGTCTTAGTATTTTGTGTTTTCTTTGATTATTTGTTCAGGCCAGGGTGTGACATGGGTTTATTGTGTTGTGGTGTGTTTTGTATTGGGGTTTAGTAGGTATTGGGATTGCGGCTGAGTAGGGGTGTCTAGAGTAGGCTTGGCTGCCTGAGGCGGTTCTCAATCAGAGTCAGGTGATTCTCGTTGTCTCTGATTGGGAACCATATTTAGGTAGCCTGGGTTTCACTGTGTATTTTGTGGGTGATTGTTCCTGTCTCTGTGTTAGTTTCACCAGACAGGCTGTATAGGTTTTCTCGTTCCGTTTGTTGTTTTGTATATATTAGTTATTTCATGTATCGTCGTTTCTTCATTAACCTCTTAAGTCGACCCTCTACTTTTTTGAACATTCTGTTAAAAATCGCGCAACATTTCAGCGCCCTGCTACTCATGCCAGGAATATAGTATATGCATTTGCTTAGTCTGTGTGGATAGAAAACACTCAGACGTTTAAAAAACTGGTTAAATCACTGCTGTGGCTTTACCAGAACGGCATTTACATCGAAAAGCACAGGAAAAACTGATCACTGAAAATGGGAAAATATATCCATGCGCTACTTGAACCCATTGATAAACGTGAACCACAATTAATTGACTGAGGTTGCAGTACCTACAGCTTCCACACGGTGTCTAGAGTCTTGTCATTTCCTTCGACTTTTTCTTGGTCAAACACATGCAGGACATCGTATCTCATTCTAGGACCGGATATTTTCGTTGAGTTTCTAGCCGGACATTTTTCCAGACGGACAGCTAATGATCTTTACATCGCTCCTGATGAATTTTCTTATTAACGTTTACTAATACCTAAAGTTGCATTACAAACGTATTTCGAAGTGTTTTGTGAAAGTTTATTCGACTTTTGAATTTTAAAAAATGACGTTACGTTTTGAAACAATGTTTTTTAGTTTATCACACAGTCTACATATAACGATATCTAGGCTTTATATGGACCGATTTAATTGAAATAAAGACCCAAATAGTGTTTATGGGACATCTAGGAGTGCCAACAAAGAAGATGGTGAAAGGTAATGAATGTTTTCTATTTTATTGTGCGGTTTGTGTAAGAACGAAATGCTAATTATTTTGTTTACGTCCCCTGTGGGTCTTTTGGGGTGTTGCATGCTATCAGATAATAGCTTCTCATGCTTTCGCCGAAAAGCATTTTAAAAATCTGACTTGTTGCCTGGATTCACAACGAGTGTAGCTTTAATTTGATACCCTGCATGTGTATTTTAATGAACTTTTGAGTTTTAACTAATACTATTAGCATTTAGCGTAGCGCATTTGCATTTCAAGCGTCCCGAGTAGAAGCAACAGGTTAAAGAACATGAGTAACCACCACGCTGCATTTTGGTCCGACTCTCTTTCAACAGACGAACACCGTTACAGTGGTGTAGGGGGTAAAACATATGACATAATTAAATCAATGTATACTGGCAATACGTGCAGCATTAAAATTGGCAAGAAAATAACAGAATTCTTTAACCAGAGGTGGGGCTTTCGCCAGGGTTGCAATCTGAGCCCTGCACTCTTCAATATTTACATCAACAAATTGGCCACTATTCTAAAAAAATCCTCAGCCCCTGGTGTTAGTCTCCACAATTCAGAGGTTAAGTGCCTGCTCTTCACAGATGACCTATGCCTGCTGTCACCCACAGTACATGGCCTACAGCAGAGCCTGGACCTGCTAGAGCAGTACTGCCAGACCTGGGCCCTTAGATCCAGATCTAAGGGAATAAGACCAAAGTTCTCAATTGGTACAAAATATTTAGAGTACAGCACACACTACAATTACCTAGGTTTAAAAATAAGCTCAACTGGACACCTTAATGAGGCAGTGAATGAACTGAGAGAGAAAGCACGCCGAGCGTTCTACGGTATAATTGTTTTTTAAATCAAATTGAAATACCTATTCAAATTTGGCTAAAACGAATTGAATGTGTCATTGAACCAATTGCACTTCATGGAAGCAAGGTGTGGGGTCTACTTGCAAAACAAGATTTCACTAAATGGGACACACACCCCATTGAAACCCTGCATGCAGAGTTCTGTAAGATTCTCTTTCATGTCCAGAGGAAAACTACAAACAATGCAGGGCAGAATTTGGCCAAAATCCACTAATAATAAAAACTCAAAAAAGAGCAATTCATTACCAGGCCCTGCACTGCAGTTTTGGAAACATCTAAAATACAGTGACCCCATTACCAAGCCGTGCAATGCCAAGAGCTGAGCAAAGAAAAGAGTCCCCTCATCCAGCTGGTCCTGGGGCTGAGTTCACAAACCTGTTCTACTAACACACTGAAGCCTCAGTCCCCTCATCCAGCTGGTCCTGGGGCTGAGTTCACAAACCTGTTCTACTAACAGGTGTCCTGGAAGGATATTGATCTCATCCCGTCAGTAGAGGATGCCTAGATATTTTTTAAAAATGCCTTCCTAACAATGTTAAATAAACATGCCCCATTCAAGAAAATTAGAACCAGGAACAGATATAGCCCTTGGTTCTCCCCAGACCTGACTGCCCTTAACCAACACAAAAACATCCTATGGCGTTCTGCATTAGCATCGAACAGTCCCCGTGATATGCAGCTGTTCAGGGAAGCTAGAAACCGTTATACACAGGCAGTTAGAAAAGCCAAGGCTAGCTTTCTCAAGCAGAAATTTGCTTCCTGCAACACTAACTCTAAAAAGTTCTGGGACACTGTAAAGTCCATGGAGAATAAGAACACCTCCTCCCAGCTGCCCACTGCACTGAAGATAGGAAACACTGTCACCACTGATAAATCCACCATAATAGAATTTCAATAAGCATTTTTCTACGGCTGGCCATGCTTTCCACCTGGCAACTCCTACCCCGGTCAACAGCACTGCACCCCCAACAGCAACTCGCCCAAGCCTTCCCCATTTCTCCTTCTCCCAAATCCATTCAGCTGAAGTTCTGAAAGAGCTGAAAAATCTGGACCCCTACAAATCAGCCGGGCTAGACAATCTGGACCCTTTCTTTCTAAAATTATCTGCCGAAATTGTTGCCACCCCTATTACTAGCCTGTTCAACCTCTCTTTCGTGTCATCTGAGATTCCCAAAGATTGGAAAGCAGCTGCGGTCATCCCCTCTTCAAAGGGGGGACACTCTTGACCCAAACTGCTACAGACCTATATCTATCCTACCATGCCTTTCTAAGGTCTTCGAAAGCCAAGTCAACAAACAGATTACCGACCATTTCGAATCTCACCATACCTTCTCTGCTATGCAATCTGGTTTCAGAGCTGGTCATGGGTGCACCTCAGCCACGCTCAAGGTCCTAAACGATATCTTAACCGCCATCGATAAGAAACATTACTGTGCAGCCGTATTCATTGATCTGGCCAAGGCTTTCGACTCTGTCAACCACCACATCCTCATCGGCAGACTCGACAGCCTTGGTTTCTCAAATGATTGCCTCGCCTGGTTCACCAACTACTTCTCTGATAGAGTTCAGTGTCAAATCGGAGGGTCTGCTGTCCGGACCTCTGGCAGTCTCTATGGGGGTGCCACAGGGTTCAATTCTTGGACCGACTCTCTTCTCTGTATACATCAATGAGGTCGCTCTTGCTGCTGGTGAGTCTCTGATCCACCTCTATGCAGACGACACCATTCTGTATACTTCCGGCCCTTCTTTGGACACTGTGTTAACAACCCTCCAGGCAAGCTTCAATGCCATACAACTCTCCTTCCGTGGCCTCCAATTGCTCTTAAATACAAGTAAAACTAAATGCATGCTCTTCAACCGATCGCTACCTGCACCTACCCGCCTGTCCAACATCACTACTCTGGACGGCTCTGACTTAGAATACGTGGACAACTACAAATACTTAGGTGTCTGGTTAGACTGTAAACTCTCCTTCCAGACCCATATCAAACATCTCCAATCCAAAGTTAAATCTAGAATTGGCTTCCTATTTCGCAACAAAGCATCCTTCACTCATGCTGCCAAACATACCCTTGTAAAATTGACCATCCTACCAATCCTCGACTTTGGCGATGTCATTTACAAAATAGCCTCCAATACCCTACTCAACAAATTGGATGCAGTCTATCACAGTGCTATCCGTTTTGTCACCAAAGCCCCATATACTACCCACCATTGCGACCTGTACGCTC
>NC_088397.1:95707795-95732795 GCF_034236695.1 Oncorhynchus nerka | reverse complement strand
GGGGCCTTACCAGGTGTAGAGATAGAGAGATACATAGAGAGAGGGCCTTACCAGGTGTAGAGATAGAGAGAGAGAGGGCCTTACCAGGTGTAGAGATAGAGAGAGATACATAGAGAGAGAGAGGGCCTTACCAGGTGTAGAGATAGAGAGAGAGAGGGCCTTACCAGGTGTAGAGATAGAGAGAGAGAGGGCCTTACCAGGTGTAGAGATAGAGAGAGATACATAGAGAAAGAGGGCCTTACCAGGTGTAGAGATAGAGAGAGATACATAGAGAGAGAGAAGGCCTTACCAGGTGTAGTGTTCGAGTCAGATCTTCAGTTCTGTTGCCACCATTTAAAAGCACAACTGTCAGTGTCTCATCTCTCTTCTTCTGTTCCCTCTCTGTCTTTTCCTTTCCTCTGTCACCTTCTCTCCCCCTTCCAGGCCACTCCCCCTTCCAGGCCACCCCCCCTTCCAGGCCGTCCAGTTTCCTCCTGTCTTCATTGACAGGATTGCAGAGCGGCAGTTAACTCAGCTGGGTTTTGGGCTGGTTAACACCAACACACACACACACACACACACACACACACACACACACACCCCAACCAACACACACATGCACACACACCCCAACCAACACACACGCACCCCAACCAACACACACACACACACACACCCCAACCAACACACACACACACACACAACCCAACCAACACACACCCCAACCAACACACAACCCAACCAACACACCCCAACCAACACACACACCCCAACCAACACACAACCCAACCAACACACCCCAACCAACACACACACCCCAACCAACCAACACACACGAGCAAACTAGTCAGAGTTTCTGTTCTCTTTCAGTGTTTTGGGATTCTGAATCTTTCTACCTCTTGTTTCCTCTCCTCTATCAGACTCACCAAGAGAGAGGGAACGAGCAAGGACTCAGAAAGAAGGAGAGAGTAGAGAGGGAACGAGCAAGGTCTCAGAAAGAAGGAGAGAGTAGAGAGGGAACGAGCAGGGTCTCAGAAAGAAGGAGAAAGTAGAGAGGGAACAAACAAGGTCTCAGAAAGAAGGAGAGAGTAGAGAGGGAACGAGCAGGGTCTCAGAAAGAAGGAGAAAGTAGAGAGGGAACGAACAAGGTCTCAGAAAGAAGGAGAGAGTAGAGAGGGAACGAGCTAGGTCTCAGAAAGAAGGAGAAAGTAGAGAGGGAACGAACAAGGTCTCAGAAAGAAGGAGAAAGTAAAGAGGGAACGAGCAAGGACTCAGAAAGAAGGAGAAAGTAGAGAGGGAACGAGCAAGGACTCAGAAAGAAGGAGAAAGTAGAGAGGGAACGATCAAGGTCTCAGAAAGAAGGAGAAAGTAGAAAGGGAACGAACAAGGTCTCAGAAAGAAGGAAAGAGTAGAGAGGGAACGAACAAGGTCTCAGAAAAGATAGAGGGAGAGAGAGAGGGAGAGGGAGAGAGAGAGGAGGGGGAGGTTAGAGAGAGAGGAGTGGGAGGTTAGAGAGAGAGGAGGGTGAGGTTAGAGGTAATTAGTCAGTCTGTACCTGACACTCACTGACATAAGCCCTGCATTCCACAGAACACAGGAGGGGAGGATCGAGGGGAGGAGGGAGGAGAGAAACAAGGAGAGGAGGGAGGGGAGGATTGAGGGGAGAAACAAGGGGAGGAACGAGGGGAGAAACGAGGGGAGGAACGAGGGGAGGAACGAGGGGAGGAATGAGGGGAGGATCGAGGGGAGAAACAAGGGGAGGAACGAGGGGAGAAACAAGGGGAGGAACAAGGGGAGAAACGAGGGGAGGAACGAGGGGAGGAATGAGGGGAGGAATGAGGGGAGGATCGAGGGGAGAAACAAGGGGAGGAACGAGGGGAGAAACAAGGGGAGGAACAAGGGGAGAAACGAGGGGAGGAATGAGGGGAGGAACGAGGGGAGGAATGAGGGGAGGAACGAGGGGAGGATCGAGGGGAGGAGGGAGGAGAGAAACAAGGAGAGGAGGGAGGGGAGGATTGAGGGGAGAAACAAGGGGAGGAACGAGGGGAGGATCGAGGGGAGGATCGAGGGGAGGAGGGAGGAGAGAAACAAGGAGAGGAGGGAGGGGAGGATTGAGGGGAGAAACAAGGGGAGGAACGAGGGGAGAAACGAGGGGAGGAACGAGGGGAGGAATGAGGGGAGGAACAAGGGGAGAAACAAGGGGAGGGTTGAGGGGAGAAACGAGGGGAGGAATGAGGGGAGGAACGAGGGGAGAAACAAGGGGAGGAACGAGGGGAGGAATGAGGGGAGGAACGAGGGGAGAAACAAGGGGAGGAACGAGGGGAGGAATGAGGGGAGGAACGAGGGGAGAAACAAGGGGAGGAATGAGGGGAGGAACAAGGGGAGGAATGAGGGGAAAAAATAAAGAGAATCAACCAGAGAAACACACCTGGACTGAACACACAGTCAAGACAAGATTAACAAGTTCACCTGTTCAAAGACTGAAACATTACTAGGAGAACACTGAATATAGACATAATATGACATTTGTAATGTCTTTATTCTTTTGGAACTTCTGTATGTGTAATGTTTACTGTTCATTTTTAATGTTTATTTCACTTTTGTGTATTTTCTACTTCACTTGCTTTGGCAATGTTGACATACAGTGGGGCAAAAAAGTATTTATTCAGCCACCAATTGTGCAAGTTCTCCCACTTAAAAAGATGAGAGAGGCCTATAATTGTCATCATAGGTACACTTCAAGGGGAGGACAGACAAAACGAGAAAAAAAATCCAGAAAATCACATTGTAGGATTTTTTTATGAATTTATTTGCAAATTATGGTGGAAAATAAGTATTTGGTCACCTACAAACAAGCAAGATTTCTGGCTCTCACAGACCTGTAACTTCTTCTTTAAGAGTCTCCTCTGTCCTCCACTCATTACCTGTATTAATGGCACCTGTTTGAACTTGTTATCAGTATAAAAGACACCTGTCCACAACCTCAAACAGTCACACTCCAAACTCCACTATGGCCAAGACCAAAGAGCTGTCAAAGGACACCAGAAACAAAATTGTAGACCTGAACCAGGCTGTGGAAGACTGAATCTGCAATATATATATTTTTTTTTTCACCTTTATTTAACCAGGTAGGCTAGTTGAGAACAAGTTCTCATTTACAACTGCGACCTGGACCAAGATAAAGCATAGCAGTGTGAACAGACAACAACACAGAGTTACACATGGAGTAAACAATTAACAAGTCAATAACACAGTAGAAAAAAAAGAGAGTCTATATACGATGTGTGCAAAAGGCATGAGGTAGGCGAATAATTACAATTTTGCAGATTAACACTGGAGTGATAAATGATCAGATGGTCATGTGCAGGTAGAGATATTGGTGTGCAAAATAGCAGAAAAGTAAATAAATATAAACAGTATGTGGATGAGGTAGGTGAAAATGGGTGGGCTATTTACCGATAGACTATGTACAGCTGCAGCGATCGGTTAGCTGCTTAGATAGCAGATGTTTGAAGTTGGTGAGGGAGATAAAAGTCTCCAAGGTAAGCAGCTTGGTTTGAAGAAATCAACTGTGGGAGCAATTATTAGGAAATGGAAGACATACAAGACCACTGATAATCTCCCTCGATCTGGGGCTCCACGCAAGATCTCACCCCGTGGGGTCAAAATGATCACAAGAACGGTGAGCAAAAATCCCAGAACCACACGGGGGGACCTAGTGAATGACCTGCAGAGAGCTGGAACCAAAGTAACAAAGCCTACCATCAGTAACACACTACGCCGCCAGGGACTCAAATCCTGCAGTGCCAGACGTGTCCCCCTGCTTAAGCCAGTACATGTCCAGGCCCGTCTGAAGTTTGCTAGAGAGCATTTGGATGATCCAGAAGAAGATTGGGAGAATGTCATATGGTCAGATGAAACCAAAATATAACTTTTTGGTAAAAACTCAACTCATTGTGTTTGGAGGACAAAGCATGCTGAGTTGCATCCAAAGACCACCATACCTACTGTGAAGCATGGGGGTGGAAACAGGATGAGAGGAGAGAGAGAGAGAGAGAGAGAGAGAGAGAGAGAGAGAGAGAGAGAGAGAGAGAGGATGAGAGGAGAGAGAGATGGAGAGAGAGAGAGTGAGAGAGACCAACAATCACCCCAGAGCATCTACACTCCCATCTGAGGAAGCAGACAGTAGAGATGTAGAGAGCGTTGAAGGTGCAGTGGTCTGGTGGACAGTAGAGATGTCTGCCAAGTCTCTAAAGGGCGTGGCACTTGGCAGACAAATACCCCATTCTGGACTGGACAGATGACCACCCAGAGACCCCTACCAGGCCACTGCACCACCAAGGAGCCCCAGGCCCCTTCAACGCCCCTACCAGACCACTGCACCACCAAGGAGCCCCAGGCCCCTAAACTCATCAACCTATCAGTCAGCATGTGGAACATTCAGGCCCTAAACTCTTCAACCTATCAGTCAGCATGTGGAACATTCAGGGCCTAAACTCATCAACCTATCAGTCAGCATGTAGAACATTCAGGGCCTAAACTCATCAACCTATCAGTCAGCATGTGGAACATTCAGGGCCTAAACTCATCAACCTATCAGTCAGCATGTAGAACATTCAGGGCCTAAACTCATCAACCTATCAGTCAGCATGTGGAACATTCAGGGCCTAAACTCATCAACCTATCAGTCAGCATGTAGAACATTCAGGGCCTAAACTCATCAACCTATCAGTCAGCATGTGGAACATTCAGGGCCTAAACTTACCAACCTATCATTCAGCATGTGGAACATTCAGGGCCTAAACTCATCAACCTATCAGTCAGCATGTGGAACATTCAGGGCCTAAACTCATCAACCTATCAGTCAGCATGTGGAACATTCAGGCCCTAAACTCATCAACCTATCAGTCAGCATGTGGAACATTCAGGGCCTAAACTCTTCAACCTATCAGTCAGCATGTGGAACATTCAGGGCCTAAACTCATCAACCTATCAGTCAGCATGTTGAACATTCAGGGCCTAAACTCTTCAACCTATCAGTCAGCATGTGGAACATTCAGGGCCTAAACTCATCAACCTATCAGTCAGCATGTGGAACATTCAGGGCCTAAACTCATCAACCTATCAGTCAGCATGTGGAACATTCAGGGCCTAAACTCATCAACCTATCAGTCAGCATGTGGAACATTCAGGCCCTAAACTCATCAACCTATCAGTCAGCATGTGGAACATTCAGGCCCTAAACTCATCAACCTATCAGTCAGCATGTGGAACATTCAGGGCCTAAACTCATCAACCTATCAGTCAGCATGTGGAACATTCAGGGCCTAAACTCATCAACCTATCAGTCAGCATGTGGAACATTCAGGGCCTAAACTCATCAACGTATCACTCAGCATGTAGAACATTCAGGGCCTAAACTCATCAACCTATCAGTCAGCATGTGGAACATTCAGGACCTAAACTCATCGACCTATCAGTTAGCATGTGGAACATTCAGGGCCTAAACTCATCAACCTATCAGTCAGCATGTGGAACATTCAGGGCCTAAACTCATCAACCTATCAGTCAGCATGTGGAACATTCAGGGCCTAAACTCATCAACCTATCAGTCAGCATGTGGAACATTCAGGGCCTAAACTCATCAACCTATCAGTCAGCATATTGACGATTCAGGGCCTAAACTCATCAACCTATCAGTCACTGAAGAACATTCTGGAGTGCTAAACTCATCATCTTAAAGATGTTGAACACGCCCTCATTCTGCAGGAGACATGGTGTAAGGCTAAACTCATCAACCATCAGTCCCACAGGCTACAGAGAGGTCACTGTCAACCATCAGGCTACAGGTCACTGTCCCACAGGCTACAGAAGGTCACTGTCCCACAGGTCAGTATTCAGAAACTCACTGTCCCACAGGCACAGAGAGGTCACTGTGCCACAGGCTACAGAGAGGTCACTGCCCCACAGGCTACAGAGAGGTCACTGTGCCACAGGCTACAGAGAGGTCACTGTCCCACAGGCTACAGAGAGGTCACTGTCCCACAGGTTACAGAGAGGTCACTGTCCCACAGGCTACAGAGAGGTCACTGTGCCACAGGCTACAGAGAGGTCACTGCCCCACAGGCTACAGAGAGGTCACTGTGCCACAGGCTACAGAGAGGTCACTGTGCCACAGGCTACAGAGAGGTCACTGTGCCACAGGCTACAGAGAGGTCACTGTGCCACAGGCTACAGAGAGGTCACTGTCCCACAGGCTACAGAGAGGTCACTGTCCCACAGGCTACAGAGAGGTCACTGCCCCACAGGCTACAGAGAGGTCACTGTCCCACAGGCTACAGAGAGGTCACTGTCCCACAGGTTACAGAGAGGTCACTGTCCCACAGGCTACAGAGAGGTCACTGTGCCACAGGCTACAGAGAGGTCACTGTGCCACAGGCTACAGAGAGGTCACTGTCCCACAGGCTACAGAGAGGTCACTGTGCCACAGGCTACAGAGAGGTCACTGTGCCACAGGCTACAGAGAGGTCACTGTCCCACAGGCTACAGAGAGGTCACTGTCCCACAGGCTACAGAGAGGTCACTGCCCCACAGGCTACAGAGAGGTCACTGCGCCACAGGCTACAGAGAGGTCACTGTCCCACAGGCTACAGAGAGGTCACTGTGCCACAGGCTACAGAGAGGTCACTGTCCCACAGGCTACAGAGAGGTCACTGTGCCACAGGCTACAGAGAGGTAACTGCCCCACAGGCTACAGAGAGGTCACTGCGCCACAGGCTACAGAGAGGTCACTGTGCCACAGGCTACAGAGAGGTCACTGCCCCACAGGCTACAGAGAGGTCACTGCCCCACAGGCTACAGAGCGGTCACTGCCCCACAGGCTACAGAGAGGTCACCCACAGGCTACAGAGAGGAGATCTCCCCCCTCAGAATCCCCATATTACAGAGAGATCTCCCCCTCAGAATCCCCAGGCTACAGAGAGATCCCCCCTCTCAGTCCCCATATTACTCAGAGAGATTTCCCCACTCAGAATCCCCATATTACAGAGGAGATCCTCCCCCTCAGAATCCCCATATTACAGAGAGATCCCCCCTCAGAATCCCCATATTACTCAGAGGAGATCCCCCCTCATAATCCCCATATTACTCAGAGGAGATCTCCCCCCTTCAGAATCCCCACAGGCTCAGAGGAGATTCACCCCCCTCAGAATCCCCATATTACTCAGAGGAGATTTCCCCCTCAGAATCCCCATATTACTCAGAGGAGATCCCCCCTCAGAATCCCCATATTACTCAGAGGAGATCCCCCCCAGAATCCCCATATTACTCAGAGGAGATCTCCCCCTCAGAATCCCCATATTACTCAGAGGAGATCCCCCAGAATCCCCATATTACTCAGAGGAGATCCCCCCCCAGAATCCCCATATTACTCAGAGGAGATTTCTCCCCCAGAATCCCCATATTACTCAGAGGAGATCTCCCCCCCAGAATCCCCATATTACTCAGAGGAGATCCCCCCTCAGAATCCCCATATTACTCAGAGGAGATTCCCCCCTCAGAATCCCCATATTACTCAGAGGAGATCCCCCCTCAGAATCCCCATATTACTCAGAGGAGATCCCCCAGAATCCCCATATTACTCAGAGGAGATCCCCCCCTCAGAATCCCCATGTTACTCAGAGGAGATCCCCCCCCCCAGAATCCCCATATTACTCAGAGGAGATCCCCCCCCTCAGAATCCCCATATTACTCAGAGGAGATCTCCCCCCTCAGAGGAGATCTCCCCCCCAGAATCCCCATATTACTCAGAGGAGATCTCCCCCTCCCTCAGAATCCCCATATTACTCAGAGGAGATCTCCCCCCTCAGAGGAGACCTTCCCCCCAGAATCCCCATATTACTCAGAGGAGATCTCCCCCTCAGAATCCCCATATTACTCAGAGGAGATCCCCCCCCCCCCAGAATCCCCATATTACTCAGAGGAGATCCCCCCCAGAATCCCCATATTACTCAGAGGAGATCCCCCCCTCAGAATCCCCATATTACTCAGAGGAGATCTCCCCCAGAATCCCCATATTACTCAGAGGAGATCTCCCCCCTCAGAATCCCCATATTACTCAGAGGAGATCCCCCCCCCAGAATCCCCATATTACTCAGAGGAGATCTCCCCCCCAGAATCCCCATATTACTCAGAGGAGATTCCCCCCAGAATCCCCATATTACTCAGAGGAGATCTCCCCCAGAATCCCCATATTACTCAGAGGAGATCCCCCCTCAGAATCCCCATATTACTCAGAGGAGATTTCCCCCCTCAGAATCCCCATATTACTCAGAGGAGATCTCCCCCCTCAGAGGAGATCTCCCCCCCCTCAGAATCCCCATATTACTCAGAGGAGATCTCCCCCATCCCTCAGAATCCCCATATTACTCAGAGGAGATCTCCCCCCCTCAGAGGAGACCTTCCCCCCTCAGAATCCCCATATTACTCAGAGGAGATCTTCCCCCCCCTCAGAATCCCCATATTACTCAGAGGAGATCTCCCCCCCCTCAGAGGAGATCTCCCCCTCCCTCAGAATCCCCATATTACTCAGAGGAGATCTTCCCCCAGAATCCCCATATTACTCAGAGGAGATCTTCCCCCCTCAGAGGAGACCTTCCCCACCCTTGAGGAAGAGCCATTTCCAGGCCCAGGGAAATGTACTCATCTGGGGGACACAAATGCACAGGAACATTACCTAATCTAACGAGCACACGAGGGGACAGCTTTATTACAGGCCATAGTGTCTCTAACTGTCTTCATCTCCCCCATAGAAACAACAGTGACAGACCACACGAGGGGACAGCTCCATTACAGGCCATAGTGTCTCTAACTGTCTTCATCTCCCCCATAGAAACAACAGTGACAGCAACATCAACCAAAACAGAAGGGATCTGTTGCAGCTCTGTCAAAGCCTGGGTCTGTACTTTGCCAATGGTAGGACTCTTTGGGGAGATTCACCTATTGCTCAACTCTTATATGATCACAGACATTGACCCTTTCTCTCTCAGCTCATTCACTGTCAAGCCACTAACACCTCTGTCTGATCACAGACAAATGACCTTGTTCCTCAAAAAGAACAGACATGGAAACAACCAGACATTCACAGCCCAGTGAGCTGTAGAACATCACAGCCCAGTACAACATCACACATTCACAGCCCAGTCAGCTGTACAACATCACACATTCACAGCCCAGTAAGCTGTACAACATCACAGCCCAGTCAGCTGTACAACATCACAGCCCAGTCAGCTGTACAACATCACAGCCCAGTCAGCTGTACAACATCACAGCCCAGTCAGCTGTACAACATCAGACATTCACAGCCCAGTCAGCTGTACAACATCACAGCCCAGTCAGCTGTACAACATCACAGCCCAGTCAGCTGTACAACATCACAGCCCAGTCAGCTGTACAACATCACAGCCCAGTGAGCTGTACAACATCAGACATTCACAGCCCAGTACAACATCAGACATGCACAGCCCAGTCAGCTGTACAACATCAGACATTCACAGCCCAGTCAGCTGTACAACATCACAGCCCAGTCAGCTGTACAACATCAGACATTCACAGCCCAGTCAGCTGTACAACATCACAGCCCAGTAAGCTGTACAACATCACAGCCCAGTCAGCTGTACAACATCACAGCCCAGTCAGCTGTACAACATCACAGCCCAGTCAACTGTACAACATCAGACATTCACAGCCCAGTCAGCTGTACAACATCAGACATTCACAGCCCAGTAAGCTGAACAACATCACAGCCCAGTCAGCTGTACATCACAGCCCAGTCAGCTGTACAACATCACAGCCCAGTCAGCTGTACAACATCACAGCCCAGTCAGCTGTACAACATCAGACATTCACAGCCCAGTCAGCTGTACAACATCAGACATTCACAGCCCAGTCAGCTGTACAACATCAGACATTCACAGCCCAGTAAGCTGTACAACATCACAGCCCAGTCAGCTGTACAACATCAGACATTCACAGCCCAGTCAGCTGTACAACATCAGACATCACAGCCCAGTCAGCTGTACAACATCAGACATTCACAGCCCAGTCAGCTGTACAACATCACAGCCCAGTCAGCTGTACAACATCACAGCCCAGTCAGCTGAACAACATCAGACATTCACAGCCCAGTCAGCTGTACAACATCAGACATTCACAGCCCAGTCAGCTGTACAACATCAGACATTCACAGCCCAGTCAGCTGTACAACATCAGACATTCACAGCCCAGTAAGCTGTACAACATCACAGCCCAGTCAACTGTACAACATCAGACATTCACAGCCCAGTCAGCTGTACAACATCAGACATTCACAGCCCAGTCAGCTGAACAACATCAGACATTCATACAGATGGGCCCAAAACCTCACAGAAGAAAACCAGAAAGCAACCTGGAGCCAAAACATCCAGACACTCTCAGATAACTTTCTGGATACCACATTCAATCACATTAAAGAAGGCATCAATCTGGCAGTACAAAACATCAACTACAGTGCCTTGCGAAAGTATTCGGCCCCCTTGAACTTTGCGACCTTTTCCCACATTTCAGGCTTCAAACATAAAGATATAAAACTGTATTTTTTTGTGAAGAATCAACAACAAGTGGGACACAATCATGATGCGGAACGACATTTATTGGATATTTCAAACTTTTAACAAATCAAAAACTGAAAAATCGGGCGTGCAAAATTGCCTATGCCTGCTGTCCCCCACAGCACATGGCCTACAGCAGAACCTGAACCTGCTAGAGCAGTACTGCCAGATCTGGGCCCTGGTAGTAAACCCCCACAGCACATGGCCTACAGCAGAACCTGAACCTGCTAGAGCAGTACTGCCAGATCTGGGCCCTGGTAGTAAACCCCCACAGCACATGGCCTACAGCAGAACCTGAACCTGCTAGAGCAGTACTGCCAGACCTGGGCCCTGGTAGTAAACCCCCACAGTACATGGCCTACAGCAGAGCCTGAACCTGCTAGAGCAGTACCGCCAGACCTGGGCCCTGGTAGTAAACCCCCACAGTACATGGCCTACAGCAGAGCCTGGACCTGCTAGAGCAGTACTGCCAGACCTGGGCCCTGCCAGTAAACCCCCACAGCACATGGCCTACAGCAGAACCTGAACCTGCTAGAGCAGTACCGCCAGACCTGGGCCCGGGCAGTAAACCCCCACAGTACATGGCCTACAGCAGAGCCTGGACCTGCTAGAGCAGTACTGCCAGACCTGGGCCCCAGACCTACAGGGCCCTGGGCAGTACCAGAAACCCCCACAGCACATGGCCTACAGCAGAGCCTGGACCTGCTAGAGCAGTACTGCCAGACCTGGGCCCTGGCAGTAAACCCCCACAGCACATGGCCTACAGCAGAACCTGAACCTGCTAGAGCAGTACTGCCAGACCTGGGCCCTGGTAGTAAACCCCCACAGTACATGGCCTACAGCAGAACCTGAACCTGCTAGAGCAGTACTGCCAGACCTGGGCCCTGGTAGTAAACCCCCACAGCACATGGCCTACAGCAGAGCCTGGACCTGCTAGAGCAGTACTACCAGACCTGGGCCCTGGCAGTAAACCCCCACAGTACATGGCCTACAGCAGAGCCTGGACCTGCTAGAGCAGTACTGCCAGACCTGGGCCCTGGTAGTAAACCCCCACAGTACATGGCCTACAGCAGAGCCTGGACCTGCTAGAGCAGTACCGCCAGACCTGGGCCCTGGTAGTAAACCCCCACAGCACATGGCCTACAGCAGAGCCTGGACCTGCTAGAGCAGTACTACCAGACCTGGGCCCTGGGAGTAAACCCCAAAAAGACTAAAATAATGATTTTCCAGAGAAGATCCAGATCTCAGGGAATTAGACCAAACACACTACAATTACATTTGACCATGGTTACTGACAAAACCTTGGAAAAACCTTGATAAAGTACAGGCTCAGTGAGAACAGCCGTGCCATTGAGAAGGGTAGACACAGGAAAACCTGGCTCCCTATAGAGGAAAGGCTGTGCAACCACTGCACCACAACATAACCTGTCAAAAATATTAAACAATTAGAGAGTGTAATTTTCCCAAATTTGAAACCCTTATTCAAGGAGAGAGAGAGACAGACAGACAGACAGGCAGATAGACAGAGAGGGAGAGAGAGAGAGACAGACAGAGAGAGAGAGACAGAGAGAGAGACAGACAGAGAGGGAGAGAGACAGAGAGGGAGAGAGAGACAGACAGAGAGAGAGACAGAGAGAGAGACAGACAGAGAGGGAGAGAGACAGAGAGTGAGAGAGAGAGACAGACAGAGAGACAGAGAGAGAGAGAGAGAGAGAGAGAGACAGACAGAGAGGGAGAGACAGAGACAGAGAGAGAGACAGACAGACAGACAGGCAGATAGACAGAGAGAGAGACAGACAGACAGACAGGCAGATAGACAGACAGAGAGCCAGACAGACAGACAGGCAGATAGACAGATAGAGAGACAGACAGACAGACAGGCAGATAGACAGAGACAGAGACAGAGAGACAGAGGAGAGAGAGAGAGAGAGAGAGAGAGAGAGAGAGACAGAGAGAGAGGGAGAGACAGAGACAGAGACAGAGACAGACAGACAGACAGGCAGACAGACAGAGACAGATAGACAGAGACAGAGAGACAGAGAGGGGAGAGAGACAGGAGAGAGAGACAGAGAGAGACAGACAGAGAGGGAGAGACAGAGACAGAGAGAGAGACAGACAGACAGGCAGATAGACAGAGACAGAGACAGAGAGAGAGAGAGAGAGAGGGAGAGACAGAGAGAGAGACAGACAGACAGGCAGATAGACAGAGACAGATACAGAGACAGAGAGAGACAGATAGACAGACAGACAGACAGGCAGATAGACAGACAGAGAGTCCCTGTCAGACAGACAGACAGGCAGATAGACAGATAGAGAGACAGACAGACAGACAGGCAGATAGACAGACAGAGAGCCAGACAGACAGACAGGCAGATAGACAGATAGAGAGACAGACAGACAGACAGGCAGATAGACAGAGACAGAGACATAAAGGGAGAGAATATAACCTATAATCTATAGACAGAGCTTCAGGATTTATAGACAGAGACAGAGAGACAGACAGACAGACAGGCAGATAGACAGAGACAGAGACAGAGAGACAGAGAGACAGAGAGGGAGAGAGAGACAGAGAGAGAGAGACTGAGAGAGAGACAGACAGAGAGGGAGAGACAGAGACAGAGAGAGAGACAGACAGACAGGCAGATAGACAGAGACAGAGACAGAGAGAGAGAGAGAGACAGAGAGGGAGAGACAGAGAGAGAGACAGACAGACAGGCAGATAGACAGAGACATATACAGAGAGCGAGAGAGACAGATAGACAGAGACAGACACAGAGAGCGAGGCCTGAGGTCCCTGTCAGTGCTCTCTGTCTTTAATAAGCCTGTTTGCTTTCTACCATTAGATGATGATAGGACGCTTGTCAAAAACTGTATCAATCTCAAACGGATGTTAAAAACCGTTATTTTAAGTGCATCTCATGATGGCCTCAGAAAGCATTCTTATATGTTTCATAAGAAGCTACATAAATGGGTCACGAATATAACCTATAATCTATAACCGTATTTCATGCTTCAGGATTTATAAACGCGAACAGTTATAGAGCCTTCAGAAAGTTTTCATACCCCTTGACTTATTCCACCTTTTGTTGTGTTACAGCATTGGGGCGGCAGGGTAGCTTAGTGGTTAGAGTGTAGAGGTGGCAGGGTAGCCTAGTGGTTAGAGTGTAGAGGTGGCAGGGTAGCTTAGTGGTTAGAGTGTAGAGGCGGCAGGGTAGCCTAGTGGTTAGAGTGGAGGGGCGGCAGGGTAGCCTAGTGGTTAGAGTGTAGAGGTGGCAGGGTAGCTTAGTGGTTAGAGTGTAGAGGCGGCAGGGTAGCCTAGTGGTTAGAGTGGAGGGGCGGCAGGGTAGCCTAGTGGTTAGAGTGTAGAGGTGGCAGGGTAGCCTAGTGGTTAGAGTGTAGAGGTGGCAGGGTAGCCTAGTGGTTAGAGTGGAGGGGCGGCAGGGTAGCCTAGTGGTTAGAGTGTAGAGGTGGCAGGGTAGCTTAGTGGTTAGAGTGTAGAGGTGGCAGGGTAGCCTAGTGGTTAGAGTGGAGGGGCGGCAGGGTAGCCTAGTGGTTAGAGTGTAGAGGTGGCAGGGTAGCCTAGTGGTTAGAGTGTAGAGGTGGCAGGGTAGCCTAGTGGTTAGAGTGGAGGGGCGGCAGGGTAGCCTAGTGGTTAGAGTGTAGAGGTGGCAGGGTAGCTTAGTGGTTAGAGTGTAGAGGCGGCAGGGTAGCCTAGTGGTTAGAGTGGAGGGGCGGCAGGGTAGCCTAGTGGTTAGAGTGTAGAGGTGGCAGGGTAGCTTAGTGGTTAGAGTGTAGAGGCGGCAGTGTAGCCTAGTGGTTAGAGTGGAGGGGCGGCAGGGTAGCCTAGTGGTTAGAGTGTAGAGGTGGCAGGGTAGCCTAGTGGTTAGAGTGTAGAGGTGGCAGGGTAGCCTAGTGGTTAGAGCGTTGGACTAGTAACCGGAAGGTTGCAAGTTCAAACCCCCGAGCTGACAAGGTACAAATCTGTCGTTCTGCCCCTGAACAGGCAGTTAACCCACTGTTCCTAGGCCATCATTGAAAATAAGAATTTGTTCTTAACTGACTTGCCAAGTTAAATAAAGATAAATACATTCAAAATTCAAAATTATAGAGAGAATGATATATGGTTATATGTGAAGCGTCTACGTAGTGCCTACGAAGCCTACATCCAGGCCTTACGAAGCCTACATCCAGGCCTTACGAAGCCTACATCCAGGCCTTACGAAGCCTACATCCAGGCCTTATGAAGCCTACATCGAGGCCTTACGAAGCCTTACGAAGCCTACATCGAGGCCTTATGAAGCCTTCATAAGATGCACTTCAAATAAATGTGTTCTATCCTCCTGGAACACAAGTTAAGATGTTCTGCAGACCCACGTGAGTTTTTATCCAAATACCCCGGAGGATATACGATGGAGGCTTAGAGCACTAAACCCTCCACATCAGCATACTACTTAAAGTACAGGGCATACTATAAGCACACTGGTCACCTCCCAAATGGCACCCTATTCCCTATATAGTGCACTACTTATTATCAGGGCCCATAGTGTACTGTATAGGGAATAGGGCGCCATTTTGGGATACACAAAGTGGGTTACAGTATGCCCTATATACTTTAAGTAGTATGCTGATGTGGAGGGTTTAAGGGTTTAAGGAGAGAGAGACCGTGTGCTCGTTATGTATCTAGGTTACATAAAGTGGTGTGAGGGAGGTACTTCGGATAGCTAGCTAGCTAGCTACTCCTCATCTACTGAGAGATCAGCTAGCATATGGATAATACACACTAGAAAGTTACCCTGTTCCCTGTATAGTTCACTACTTTTGACCAGTGACCATAGGGCTCTAAAGGGAACAGGGGGCCATTTGGGATGCAGAATACATTATATATAGTAGATACAGAATAAGAGACATTATATATAGTAGATACAGTAGGGCCAGAATAATAGATATTATATATAGTAGATACAGTAGGGACAGAATAAGAGACATTATATAGTAGATGCAGAATAAGAGACATTATATTAGTAGGGACAGAATAAGAGATATTATACAGTAGGGCCAGAATAAGAGACATTATATTAGTAGATACAGAATAAGAGACATTATATAGTAGATGCAGAATAAGAGACATTATACAGTAGGGCCAGAATAAGAGATATTATACAGTAGGGCCAGAATAAGAGATATTATACAGTAGGGCCAGAATAAGAGATATTATACAGTAGGGCCAGAATAAGAGACATTATATAGTAGGGCCAGAATAAGAGATATTATACAGTAGGGCCAGAATAAGAGACATTATACAGTAGGGCCAGAATAAGAGATATTATACAGTAGGGCCAGAATAAGAGACATTATACAGTAGGGCCAGAATAAGAGATATTATATTAGTAGATACAGTAGGGCCAGAATAAGAGATATTATATTAGTAGATACAGTAGGGCCAGAATAAGAGATATTATATATAGTAGGGCCAGAATAAGAGATATTATATAGTAGGGCCAGAATAAGAGACATTATACAGTAGGGCCAGAATAAGAGATATTATACAGTAGGGCCAGAATAAGAGATATTATATTAGTAGATACAGTAGGGCCAGAATAAGAGATATTATATTAGTAGATACAGTAGGGCCAGAATAAGAGATATTATACAGTAGGGCCAGAATAAGAGACATTATACAGTAGGGCCAGAATAAGAGACATTATACAGTAGGGCCAGAATAAGAGACATTATACAGTAGGGCCAGAATAAGAGATATTATACAGTAGGGCCAGAATAAGAGATATTATACAGTAGGGCCAGAATAAGAGACATTATATAGTAGGGCCAGAATAAGAGATATTATACAGTAGGGCCAGAATAAGAGACATTATACAGTAGGGCCAGAATAAGAGATATTATATTAGTAGATACAGTAGGGCCAGAATAAGAGATATTATATAGTAGGGCCAGAATAAGAGACATTATATATAGTAGGGCCAGAATAAGAGATATTATATTAGTAGATACAGTAGGGCCAGAATAAGAGATATTATATTAGTAGATACAGTAGGGCCAGAATAAGAGATATTATATAGTAGGGCCAGAATAAGAGACATTATATATAGTAGGGCCAGAATAAGAGATATTATATTAGTAGATACAGTAGGGCCAGAATAAGAGATATTATATAGTAGGGCCAGAATAAGAGACATTATATATAGTAGGGCCAGAATAAGAGATATTATATTAGTAGATACAGTAGGGCCAGAATAAGAGATATTATATAGTAGGGCCAGAATAAGAGACATTATATATAGTGGATGTCTTAAGGTGAACGCACCAATTTGTAAGTCGCTCTGGATAAGAGCGTCTGCTAAATGACTTAAATGTAAATGTAATGTAGTAGGGCCAGAATAAGATATATTATATTAGTAGATACAGTAGGGCCAGAATAAGAGACATTATATTAGTAGATACAAAATAAGAGACATTATACAGTAGGGCCAGAATAAGAGACATTATACAGTAGGGCCAGAATAAGAGACATTATACAGTAGGGCCAGAATAAGAGATATTATACAGTAGGGCCAGAATAAGAGACATTATACAGTAGGGCCAGAATAAGAGACATTATACAGTAGGGCCAGAATAAGAGACATTATACAGTAGGGCCAGAATAAGAGATATTATACAGTAGGGCCAGAATAAGATATATTATATTAGTAGGTCCAGAATAAGAGACATTATACAGTAGGGCCAGAATAAGAGATATTATATTAGTAGGTCCAGAATAGACATTATTCTCTATATTGCTATACATTGTCAGTAGGTTCAGTACATTGCTGTAGTAGGAAGGTATGATATAAGAAGCTATGTGCAGTGCATTGTGTAAGTCCTCTTCATTGCAGTAATATGCAATATGCTTGGCTTGACAATGACAATGGAGAGCAGAAACAGGTCTAGACCAGGCTACATTAATGGAGACTGGACAGGGCAGAAACAGGTCTAGACCAGGCTACATTAATGGAGACTGGACAGGGCAGAAACAGGTCTAGACCAGGCTACATTAAGGGAGACTGGACAGAGCAGAAACAGGTCTAGACCAGGCTACATTAATGGAGACTGGACAGGGCAGAAACAGGTCTAGACCAGGCTACATTAATGGAGACTGGACAGGGCAGAAACAGGTCTAGACCAGGCTACATTAATGGAGACTGGACAGGGCAGAAACAGGTCTAGACCAGGCTACATTAATGGAGACTGGACAGGGCAGAAACAGGTCTAGACCAGGCTACATTAATGGAGACTGGACAGGGCAGAAACAGGTCTAGACCAGGCTACATTAATGGAGACTGGACAGGGCAGAAACAGGTCTAGACCAGGCTACATTAATGGAGACTGGACAGGGCAGAAACAGGTCTAGACCAGGCTACATTAATGGAGACTGGACAGAGCAGAAACAGGTCTAGACCAGGCTACATTAATGGAGACTGGACAGGGCAGAAACAGGTCTAGACCAGGCTACATTAATGGAGACTGGACAGGGCAGAAACAGGTCTAGACCAGGCTACATTAATGGAGACTGGACAGGGCAGAAACAGGTCTAGACCAGGCTACATTAATGGAGACTGGACAGGGCAGAAACAGGTCTAGACCAGGCTACATTAATGGAGACTTGACAGGGCAGAAACAGGTCTAGACCAGGCTACATTAATGGAGACTGGACAGGGCAGAAACAGGTCTAGACCAGGCTACATTAATGGAGACTGGACAGGGCAGAAACAGGTCTAGACCAGGCTACATCAATGGAGACTGGACAGAGCAGAAACAGGTCTAGACCAGGCTACATTAATGGAGACTGGGCAGGGCAGAAACAGGTCTAGACCAGGCTACATTAATGGAGACTGGACAGGGCAGAAACAGGTCTAGACCAGGCTACATTCATGGAGACTGGACAGGGCAGAAACAGGTCTAGGCCAGGCTACATCAATGGAGACTGGACAGGGCAGAAACAGGTCTAGACCAGGCTACATTAATGGAGACTGGACAGGGCAGAAACAGGTCTAGACCAGGCTACATTAATGGAGACTGGACAGGGCAGAAACAGGTCTAGACCAGGCTACATTCATGGAGACTGGACAGGGCAGAAACAGGTCTAGACCAGGCTACATCAATGGAGACCGGACAGGGCAGAAACAGGTCTAGACCAGGCTACATTAATGGAGACCGGACAGAGCAGAAACAGGTCTAGACCAGGCTACATTAATGGAGACCGGACAGAGCAGAAACAGGTCTAGACCAGGCTACATTAATGGAGACTGGACAGAGCAGAAACAGGTCTAGACCAGGCTACATTCACAGAGACTGGACAGGGCAGAAACAGGTCTAGGCCAGGCTACATTAATGGAGACTGGACAGGGCAGAAACAGGTCTAGACCAGGCTACATCAATGGAGACCGGACAGGGCAGAAACAGGTCTAGACCAGGCTACATTAATGGAGACCGGACAGGGCAGAAACAGGTCTAGGCCAGGCTACATCAATGGAGACTGGACAGGGCAGAAATAGGTCTAGACCAGGCTACATTAATGGAGACTGGACAGGGCAGAAACAGGTCTAGACCAGGCTACATTAATGGAGACTGGACAGGGCAGAAACAGGTCTAGACCAGGCTACATTAATGGAGACTGGACAGATCAGAAACAGGTCTAGACCAGGCTACATTAATGGAGACTGGACAGAGCAGAAACAGGTCTAGACCAGGCTACATTAATGGAGACTGGACAGAGCAGAAACAGGTCTAGACCAGGCTACATTAATGGAGACTGGACAGGGCAGAAACAGGTCTAGACCAGGCTACATCAATGGAGACTCGACAGGGCAGAAACAGGTCTAAACCAGGCTACATTAATGGAGACTGGACAGGGCAGAAACAGGTCTAGACCAGGCTACATTAATGGAGACTGGACAGGGCAGAAACAGGTCTAGACCAGGCTACATTAATGGAGACTGGACAGAGCAGAAACAGGTCTAGACCAGGCTACATTAATGGAGACTGGACAGAGCAGAAACAGGTCTAGACCAGGCTACATTAATGGAGACTGGACAGGGCAGAAACAGGTCTAGACCAGGCTACATCAATGGAGACTGGACAGGGCAGAAACAGGTCTAGACCAGGCTACATTAATGGAGACTGGACAGGGCAGAAACAGGTCTAGACCAGGCTACATCAATGGAGACTGGACAGGGCAGAAACAGGTCTAGGCCAGGCTACATCAATGGAGACTGGACAGGGCAGAAACAGGTATAGACCAGGCTACATTAATGGAGACTGGACAGGGCAGAAACAGGTCTAGACCAGGCTACATTAATGGAGACTGGACAGGGCAGAAACAGGTCTAGACCAGGCTACATTAATGGAGACTGGACAGAGCAGAAACAGGTCTAGACCAGGCTACATTAATGGAGACTGGACAGAGCAGAAACAGGTCTAGACCAGGCTACATTAATGGAGACTGGACAGAGCAGAAATAGGTCTAGACCAGGCTACATTAATGGAGACTGGACAGAGCAGAAACAGGTCTAGACCAGGCTACATTAATGGAGACTGGACAGAGCAGAAACAGGTCTAGACCAGGCTACATTAATGGAGACTGGACAGAGCAGAAACAGGTCTAGACTCTACTGTATGCCTTTGTTGTTTTACTGTACACTCTTAGAAAATAGTCCCCATAGGATAACCCTTTTTGGTTCCAGGTAGAACCCTTTTGGGTTCCATGTAGAATCCTCTGGGGAAAGTGTTCCACATGGAACCCAATAGGTTTCTACCTGGAACCAAAAGGGTTCTACCTAAAACCGAAAAGGGTTCTCTTATGGGGACAGCCGAAGAACCCTTTTATTTTCTAAATAGCACCTTGGTTTCTAAGAGTGTGCAAGTAATGGACTTGTCCTCTGTAAGAGCCTTAAGGTGATAAGTAGCAATCACATCACATCACAGTCTATAAAGTCTAGAGCCCCTCCAGGACAAAATCTCCATGATATTAATCTAATTTCACATGTGAGCTAAAGTGTTTGTGTGTGTGTGTGTGTGTGTGTGTGTGTGTGTGTGTGTGTGTGTGTGTGTGTGTGTGTGTGTGTGTGTGAAGGAGTAAAATCATTACCCTAATCATATACAGCCTATAATTCCTCACTCTATACCAGTGATAATCATTTCGCAGCCCGGGAGCCCTTCATTTGCGAGCTTGCAGTGATTTTCCCATTTTACAATTCATAATACATAACAATGATACAATTTCAATTCAATGTGTTTATTAATGAATTTATTAAATGACTTCATTGAATTTATCGATTGTTTCCTGGATGGCAGATAGGTGGCAGTATAGAGCAGCTGTTGTACAGAAAGTTTTGAATTTAAACGTTTGGTCGAATTACTGCTCAGCTACAGTGACCGACATGTATCAGTTTGCTACTCGCTAATTTTGCAGTCTGGTCGACGTGGATCAATTTATTGTAAAAAAAAAAAAAAGACAAATGTAAATATATTGACAATGAAAATGAGGGGGAAGAGCTGGAGAACAATGTGACAACTATGAACTAACAACCACCGGAGAACCAGGAAAATCAGGAAGATGGCAGCGAGAAAATGCAGCTAGCTAACATGGCTAACGTAGCTAACGTTGCTACCGTAGCTAACGTGGCTAACATAGCTAACGTGGATAACATATCTAACGTGGCTAACGTGGCTAACGTGGATAACATATCTAACGTGGCTAACATATCTAACGTAGCTAACGTGGCTAACGTAGCTAACGTGGATAACATATCTAACGTGGCTAACGTGGCTACCGTAGCTAACGTGGCTAACATAGCTAACGTGGATAACATATCTAACGTAGCTAACGTGGCTAACGTAGCTAACGTGGATAACATATCTAACGTGGCTAACGTGGCTACCGTAGCTAACGTGGCTAACATAGCTAACGTGGATAACATATCTAACGTAGCTAACGTGGCTAACGTAGCTCCGGTGGCTAAGAGAAGGCTACGGTCGATTCAAGAAGAACACAGAAAGTTCCAAGACAAATGGACAAAGTCTTTTTTTTGTACTGCATGATGGGACTAGTTCACTGTGTCTTATTTTCTAGAAGACTTTCTAGAATAATTGTTTTAAACGAGCACATTTAGACATGTCCAGTCAGGCCCACTTTGACAAAACAAATCCGCCACAAATCAACCTCAGAAACAACTAAAAAGCGCAACTCAAAGGACAACAACAAATAATGGACAGATCTAGCATTGTGCAAAGAGAATAACGACAGAGGCAACATATTAGATTGCAAAAAGGCTTTTCATAGACGCTGAGATTGTTAAATAATGTTGTTTTTTGTTGGCCTCAGCCCGAAATATTGTATGCTGATTTCACAAACAAGGAAGCTATGTTAAAGCACATTAAGGGACTGCAACTCTCAGACTCGACCGTAACAAGACACATAGTTCAGCGAGGACATCTCTAAGCAACTGATTTCTGACCCGTGGCGCCGTGTTTTAGTGTTGTTGCTTGACGAAAGCACTGATGTAAGGGACATTGCCCAATTATGTGTTCGGGTCCGCTTCTCACAAAACGAGTCGTTCAGAGAGGAACTTTTATGTTTACCTCCCCTTCAGGGACAAACACGAGGAGAGGATCTTCTGAAAGCCCTTGATATGTTTTTTTTGCTGATAGTATTATTGACCGGTTAAATCTGGCATCTGTGTGCTCTGACGGCGCCCCAAACATGCGAGGGAAGGAGAAGGGACTCACAGGCCTGATGAGAAAGAGAGAGGATGTTCCCGAACTTGTTAAGTTTCATTGTAACATTCATGTCACGGATCCTTCCGGAACGTTCATTACGCCACACCTGTCCCCACTCATTAGTACTTGTGTAAGTTTGGTTTCCATTGGGGCTGTCGATTATTGTAACAATGTCCGTTTGGTGCGTGTGAGTACCTGTACCTGAGTACCTGAGTACCTGAGTACCTGTACCTGAGTACCTGTGCCCGAGTACCTGAGTACCTGTATCTGAGTACCTGAGTACCTGTGCCTGAGTACCTGTACCTGAGTACCTGAGTACCTGTACCTGAGTACCTGAGTACCTGTACCTGAGTACCTGAGTACCTGTGCCTGAGTACCTGTACCTGAGTACCTGAGTACCTGTACCTGAGTACCTGAGTACCTGTACCTGAGTACCTGTACCTGAGTACCGGAGTACCTGTACCTGAGTACCTGAGTACCTGAGTACCTGTACCTGAGTACCTGAGTACCTGTACCTGAGTACCTGAGTACCTGTACCTGAGTACCTGTACCTGAGTACCTGAGTACCTGTACCTGAGTACCTGTGTACCTGAGTACCTGTACCTGAGTACCTGAGTACCTGTGTACCTGAGTACCTGTACCTGAGTACCTGAGTACCTGTACCTGAGTACCTGTGTACCTGAGTACCTGTACCTGAGTACCTGAGTACCTGTGCCGTGTGTTTCGTGCCCTTGTGGTCGCAGCTGATTAAACGTCTGTTAAACATCGTTTTATTATATATTTTTTTATTTCAATTTTATTTAACCAGGTAGCCCAGTCATTTAGCACTAAACATTGTTTTATTACATATTTTTTTATTTCAACTTTATTTAACCAGGTAGGCCAGTCATTTACAACTGCGACCTGGCCAAGATAGAGCAAAGCAGTGCGACACAAACAACAACACAAAGTTACACATTGGATAAACAAACATACAGTCAATAACACAATAGGAAAGTCCTATATAAAGTGTGTGCAAATGTAGTAAAATTACGGAGCTAAGGCAATAAATAGGTCATAGTGGCGAAATAATTACAATTTAGCATTAACACTGGAGTGATAGATGTGCAGATGATGATGTGTAGAGATACTGGGGTGGAAAGGAGCAACAAAATAAATAATAATATGGGGATGAGGTAGTTGGATGGGCTATTTACAGAAGGGCTATGTACAGCTGCAATGATCTGTAAGCTGCTCTGACAGCTGATGTTTAAAGATGGAGAGGGAGATATAAGATTTCAGCTTCATTTATTTTTGTAATTTGTACCAGTCATTGGCAGCAGAGAACTGGAAGGAAAGGTGGCCAAAGGTGGTGTTGGCTTTGTGGATGACCAGTGCAACATGCCTGCTGGAGCGTGTGCTACGGGTGGGTGCTGCTGTGGTGACCAGTGAGCTAAGATAAGGCGGGGATTTACCTAGAAAAATACTTAATGATGACCTGGAGCCAGTGGGTTTGGCGACGAATATGAAGTGAGGACCAGCCAACGAGAGCATAAAGGTCACAGTGGTTGGTAGTATATGGGGCTTTTGTGACAAAACTGATGGCACTGTGATAGACTACATCCAATTTGTTGAGTAGCATTGGAGGCTATTTTGTAAACGACATCGCCGAAGTCAAGGATCGGTAGGATAGTCAGTTTTACCAGGGTATGTTTGGCAGCATGAGTGAAGGAGGCTTTGTTGCGAAATAGGAAGCTAATTCTATATTTAATTTTGGATTGTAGATGCTTAATGTGAGTTGAAGGAGAGTTTACAGTCTAACACGACTCCTAGGTGTTTGTAGCAGCAACATTATGTATAAAATAATATATATATTTTTTAAATGTTACAAACAACGCAAAGAAACAAACAAAAAAAACACAATTGTTTAGGAATACATAAAATTTCAGCCTTGTTCTCCGGTGCCATCTTAAGTAATCAGTGTTCATGTGTACAATTTATTCATTTATTGACCTGAAACAAGGGAAACTACGTAATAAGAAGATATATCTGAAGAGAGTACCACTGTGGGTACTTTAAAAGGTACAGTCTGGGATCTGGAAGCCTTCTCCGTCAACCTGATGCAGTTTTGTTTGTTATGGTTGTTTTTCAAATCCCAGAGTGTAGCTTTAATTTCTTTGAGTAGGGATGTTTGCCAAGTCTCTAAAGGACGTGGCACTTGGTAGACAAACGCCCCATTCCGCACTGGACAGAGGACCACCCAGAGACCCCTACCAGACCACTGCACCACCAAGAGGCCCCAGGCTCCCTCAAAACCCCACCAGACCCAGCGCACCCCACTGGCCCCGCCCACCACCAGAGCATCATCACTTCCATCGGCTTAGCCAGACTGGACCGGGCCCAGTCTACAACAGTGAAGAGGCGACTCCGGGATGCTGGCCTTTTAGGCAGAGTTCCTCTGTCCATTATCTGTGTTCTTTTGCCCATCTTAATCTTTTTTTTAAATTATTGGCAAGTCGCCTCTTCACTGTTGACGTTGAGACAAGTGTTTTGCGGGTACTATTTAATGAAACTGCCAGTTGAGGACTTGTGAGGCGTCTGTTTCTCAAACTAGACTCTCTAAT